>NC_056457.1:29969116-30021616 GCF_018296145.1 Oncorhynchus tshawytscha | reverse complement strand
TTGTAGAAGCAGAAATTAACAACATGGGTTTTGTCTTTATAATGTGCCTAACACAGGGAGAGAGAGGGGGGTTCCATTTGTGTGTCTTAGACAGGAACTCACACAGGTGGCGCCTGAGGAGATGCTGGTGGTCGGCGGGGACTGGAACTGTACAATGAATTTTACGAAAGACGGGCATCGGGAAGAGCCTCATTCAGTGGGACTGTTAAGGGGCATCATCATTATTCTGTTTGACCTAGTGGATGTTTGGAGAACTAAACATCCCAACACAAGCTCTTACAAGATGCCACTTTTTGCTCAGGTTTCCAGAAACGTGGGGGCAGCGAAGAGAGGAGTTTGAGTCTCTGAGTCAATGGTGGGGTGTGGGGAAAGTCCAAATTCAGCTTTTCTATCAACAGTATACCGCTCTCTCATCCTCAGAGGCTAGAAGATTATTAGGGGAACTTGAGTGTTGGGGGAACTTGAGATGGAGGTAGAGATGGTGGGGCAAAGCAATGTCTCCAGGCTAATCTAGCTGAATTACGTAGGGACCTGGGCAGTTTTTTCCAGGTTAAAGCAAAGAGAGCACTTGAACAAAACATACATATATTGGACTTGTCGAAAGGTTCTAATGTGAACTTTGGACTGGTATTTTTAGATCAAGAGAAGGCTTTTGATAGAGTGGACTATGAGTAGCTGTTTAATGTGATCTGTTTTTGGTTTTGGGGAAAGGTTTTTGATCTTTGTGATGATGTTGTATGCTGGGGCGTAAAGGTCAAGGTGGGAGGGGGGCTCAGTAGGCCCGTCTGGGTGAGATGGCGCGTTAGACAAGGATGCCCTCTATCTGGGCAGCTATATACACTAACCATTGAGCCTTTTTTGGGCCTTCTAAGCAGGAGACTGCAGGGAGTGTGCTGGACAGGCATGGATGTGGTGACAGGCATAGCAGTGTCAGCGTATGTAGATTACGTTTCTGTGGGATGGTCTCTGCACGCCTCAGGGTGGAATTTGAGTTCTATAAAATGATTAAAAGTGTGGAGAAGTTTCAGGAGATATGGTGTGTCTGGGGATGGGGGCTGTCTGTGTAGCTGGGGATGATGTTTCAGGAGATATGGTGTGTCGGGGGGCTGTTTGTGTAGCTGGGGATGATGTTTCAGGAGATATGCTGGGGTGATGTTTCAGGAGATATGGTGGGGGGGCTGTCTGTGTAGCTGGGGATGATGATGTTTCTGTGTAGCTGGGGATGATGTTTCAGGAGATATGGTGGTGCTGTCTGTGTAGCTGGGGGCTGTTTCTGTCGGGGGGCTGTCTGTAGCTGGGGATGATGTTTCAGGAGATATGGTGTGTCGGGGGGGGCTGTCTGTGTAGCTGGGGATGATGTTTCAGGAGATATGGGGATGATGTGTCAGGAGATATGGTGGGGGGGCTGTCTGTGTAGCTGGGGATGATGTTTCAGGAGATATGGTGTGTCGGGGGGGGCTGTCTGTGTAGGGGATGATGTTTCAGGAGATGTTTCGGGGGAGCTGTATGGGGTGATGTCTGTGGGGGTTTCAGGAGATATGGTGTGTCGGGGGGGGGCTGTCTGTGTAGCTGGGGATGATGTTTTGTATTTACGGTTGTAGAAGTGGTGACATTTTGGTTATTGTGATGTGTGGTGTTTTGTATTGTGTGGTAAAGGGAAAGGTGGGAAAGGTGAGTATGGTACATGGGAAAGGTGAGTAAAGGGAAAGGTGAGTATGGTACATGTATGCAGTACAGGATATATTTTGGTGTTTTATTTTAGTGGGGGTGGGGAGGTTTTCATGAAATGAGAATGTTTAATGAAAGAAAGACAAAACGTCCCGTCCCCCCCTCTGGCTGTGTGTGGTACGGAATGTACACTGGCCCTCATCAGTCCCAGCCCCTCACTCAAGGGAGGCCCAATCAGAGTGTATTACCCAGTGGAACTTAAATCACTATCCACCATGCAGCACACCTTCCCTGTATTTCCCTTTACCTCTGCTGCTTCCTCCCCAAGCCAATTACCCCACAAATCAATCAGAGAGCTGGCTAACCAGCCCGCCTGCTTGCTGGCTAGAGCTTCCAGGCCTCCCGGCCCCTGTGGTTAGCTGGCAGCCTTTCCCCTATTCAAGTTGTTTTATTGTCACGTGCACAAATACAGTAAAATAAAGGCCTTTCTTGCTTGCTCTGTCCCAACAATTCAGTAATCAGTATCAGTAGTGCTATTAAAAAGATAAACAAAAAAGTAAAGTAGCACAGAAACACAAGCACACTAGAAAGTAAGTAAGCTATATACAGGGTCAGTTTCAGGGTCAGTACCAATACCATTTTACAATGTGTAGGGATACAGGAGTGGTAGGGTTAAATACTGTATGTATAGGGGTAAGGTGACTAAACCTGGTCTAAGAGCATTTCGTATTATTCTGTATGTAACTCCAGGACACTTCATTTAGTGTGATATGTTACATTTGATATGGTTACATAGGACAGATGGTTACTTAAGGTAAAAATGAAAGAAGGGTGGTTGGTCGGGCTTATAACACAAACGTCTAACAACCCAAAGATTTTCAATCTCATCACGGAAAACATTAGCATTTTAGCTAATTAGGAACTTTGCAACTACTTAACCTTTTTAGCTAACCCTTCACCTAACCCTTACCCTTTAACCTTACTCCTAAACTTAACCCTAACCTTAACCCTAACCACTAACCCCTAGCCAACATTAGTGAGATAGCTAACATTAGCAACCTAGCTAGAATTTGTAACATATCATGCGTTTTGCCAAATCGTAGCATATTGTACATTTATCAAATTCGTAACATATCGTACACTTTTCATATTAATGAACTTTCATGACTGTCCTGCTCGGCTCAGGTTACCTTTGACCACAATCCTGCAGAGATCTCACCCCCCAAACAGAGGAGAAGGGATCTCAAGGGATACGAAGATAGGGAGGGTTCTATGACACCTCACGCCTATTGTAAATCTAAGGCAGGAAACCAAATTCCTTTGTCCTCTCACTATGGAGAACTATGGAGAACATTAACATGCAATAAATGGACTTTGGGACAAGGGGTTTCATCAGCCACAATGGTGGTAATGACGATAGATGGAATATGAAAATTAATGTCATTTTTGTTATGTTATTAAAAGTTAAAGGACAATGTTATAACGAAACATTGTAACTTTAAGAGTTTTCCTAATATGTGCTTGATGTTTATACATTGTATGTTGTGTGGAAAATGTCCAGAATCAAAGAGAATGTTTTGATAAAGATGAAATATGAAGTTAGTTGTCTAAAATTGGATTTGAGTCAAATCTAGACCTTGCCTCGTAACAACTTCCGACACGAGGGTATAAGACCTGTGAGTTAAGAATTAACATATCAGACTAAGTGAGCCGAGCTGCATCCGAGGTCTAAAATGTCAATGAACCCAAAACGCAACACAAGGTTGAAGACAAAGAAACCCTTTTCTACCCATGCTACGGATGAGTAGCTACATCTAAGCGGGTGAATTGAAGCTGGACCACCCGGTCTCCACTCCCCATCGAATCGTGTATCTACACTATTTTCACTCCTACGCTGTGAGCCCTGAGCTACAGGAATGGCTGTCCTCTGAAGACCCCTTTCAGAACAAGGGCGAGGAATCAGACCACTAAGACACAGGACACTGACATCGTGAGGACAACCAGAGAGTTACACCAGAGAAGTGCGTCGTTGAGAAGCCTAAACGGTCCATCCAGAGACCCCCATTGGAGACATTCAACACGTAATTACATCATTATATTCTGACCCATAAGAGCGGCAGTTCGGGGCAAGGCTAGGGTTAAAATAAGCATAGCTGACAAATGCACCCAAATGTATAATTCTCTCTTGTACTTTCTCTTTTTCTCTCTTTTAACCTCTCTGGGATATGTGGGACAGTAGCGTCCCACCTCAACAACAGCCAGTGAAAGTGCAGGGCGCCAAATTCAAAACAACAGACCCATAATTAAATAATAATAAAAACTATTTCACACCATTTTAAAGATAAACTTGATCCAGCCACAGTGTCCGATTTCAAAAAGGCTTTACGACGAAAGCACGCCAAACGATTATGTTAGGTCAGTACCTAGTCACAGAAAAATACAGCCATTTTTCCAGCCAAAGAGAGGACTCACAAAAAGCAGAAATAGAGATAAAATGAATCACTAACCTTTGACGATTGCAACATTTGCCTAGAACTAACGCTGCAGACAGCAATACTGGGTGATTTGAAAAGCCATAGTCAATCAATCAATAATATAATAATTATTTTAGCAACATTTTTTATTTTTTATTTACAATCTGTAGAAGCTATGAGAATAGAAAGGTTCAAGTTGTTTGTGAAGCATCACAGCACAGTTGAAAAATATAAGGCAAATAGAAATCCAAAATGGATGATGATGAGAGATAGATGGGAGAGGTTGAATGGAGCTGAAGGATGGGACTAATAACAAGATAAAACATGTAGAACATACAGGGTCTGTAAAATGGATATAGGTTCAGAACCTTTGTGATATAGCACAGTTACAAATAGAAATCAAACTGGATGGACATCAGAAATAGAGGAAGGACTAAAAACAAACTAAATATAACTATTGTAAAATAGACTGTGAATGTAAAATGTGTATAAGATGTATAAATTGAAGGTAGAAGCAGAAGTGTTTATTAGTTTACTCCAATTGGGGGATCGGTGGAAGGGTTTGCAGAGAATAATAATAAAGGTATATTCTTTAAAAAAGTATGTATGTCTATATAGGTATGTGTATGTATATATGTGTATATGTACAGTATGCATGTGTGTATGGATGTATTTACCCCCCAAAATTATGGGGGATTGGAAATGATGCAGACAATTACATTGATGGAACCAATATTCTTTCCGCAATATTTAGCTGATCCACCCCTTTAAAATAGAAAAAAAACAACTTTGATCTTCATCAGATGACACTCATAGGATTTCATGTACACAATACATGTATGTTTTGTTCGATAAAGTTCATATTTATATAAAAAAAATCTCAGTTTACATTGGCGCGTTACGTTCAGTAGTTCCAAAACATCCAGTGATTTTGCAGAGAGCCACATCAATTTACAGAAACACTCATAATAAACATTGCTAAAAGATAGAAGTGTTATGCATTGAATTTTAGATCCACTTCTCCTTAATGCAACCGCTGTGTCAGATTTCAAAAAAGCTTTACTGAAAAAAGCACACCATGCAATTGTCACGCCCTGGTCTTAGTATTTTGTGTTTTACCAGCTCCTCGTATTGGCCGGGCTAGAGTGGGCATCGAGCCAGGTAAGGTTGGGCAGGCTCGGTGCTCAAGAGCTCCAGTGCGCCTGCACGGTCCGGTCTATCCAGTGCCACCTCCACACACCAGTCCTCCGGTGGCAGCTCCCCGCACCAGGCTTCCTGTGCGTGTTCTCGGCCCAGTACCACCAGTGCCAGCACCACGCATCAGGCCTACAGTGCGCCTCGCCTGTTTAGCACTGCCAGAGCCTTCCTCCTCTCCAGCTCTGCCGGAGTCTCCCGCCTGTTTAGCGCTGTCAGAGCCTTCCTCCTCTCCAGCGCTGCCGGAGTCTCCCGCCTGTTTAGTGCTGCCAGAGCCTTCCTCCTCTACTGGAGTCTCCCGCTGCCGGAGTCTCCCGCCTGTTTAGTGCTGCCAGAGCCTTCCTCCTCTCCAGCGCTGCCGGAGTCTCCCGCCTGTTTAGCGCTGCCAGAGCCTTCCTCCTCTCCAGCGCTGCCGAAGTCTCCTGCCTGTTCAGCGCAGCCAGAGCTGCTAGTCTGCATGGAGCAGCCAGAGCTGCCAGTCTGCATGGAGCAGCCAGAGCTGCCAGTCTGCATGGAACAGCCAGAGCTGCCAGTCTGCATGGAGCAGCCAGAGCTGTCAGTCTGCATGGAGCAGCCAGAGCTGCCAGTTTGAGTTCTGTTATACTCACAGACAACATTTTGACAGTTTTGGAAACTTTAGAGTGTTTTCTATCCTAATCTGACAATTATATGCATATTCTATATTCTGGGCTTGAGTAATAGGCAGATTCATTTGGGTACGTTTTTCTTTCATCCAAACATCAAAATACTGCCCCCTACACTCAACAGGTTACTTTGGGAAATAGAAACTAATTTTCCCATGGTGCCCCAGGTTGATTAATTTTGTCATGCAATTACAAACCGTTAATCATTCGATGAGCAGCAGTCGTCACGTTAACTAATACAACGTCACGTCAGAACGTATAGCATGTTCAGATTTTTGATTTTTGATTCTACGTTTTTTTCAAATCCGTAACATATAATGCAAATTGTATATCATAGCATATCATACTAAATGGGTGGTGCACAAATGAATACATATCATATGAAACGTAACATACCTAAAAGAAGTATCTCTGATTTACATAGATGTCCTGGAGCCAGTGGGTCTGGCGACGAATATGTAGCGAGGGTCAGCCGACGAGAGCATACAGATCGCAGTGGTGGGTGGTATATGTGGCTATGGTGACAAGACGGATGATAGACTGCATCCAGTTTGCTGAATAGAGTGTTGGAGGCTATTTTGTAAATGACGTCGCCGAAGTCGAGGATCAGTAGGATAGTCAGTTTTACGAGGGTATGTTTGGCAGCGTGAGTGAACGAGGCTTTGATGCGAATAGGATGCCGATTTTGGATTGGAGATGCTCAATATCATTCCAAAACTTCTATTTGAACAAATAGGCCATATGTACAAACAAGCCATTACATTTTTCGATACTAATACTCCTCGCTTGGTGAGCAGAAAAACATCTATAATATTAAAAACGCCACCTGCTAAAGAAGACAGATTTTGGGCCCAGTTCTCCCTCTCGTTTCACCTCTTCCACTCTGGTGGAGTGTGCAAAGAGTCAGTGCAAAAATAAAGATTAAATAGAAGGGCCAATGCAGATGCTCCGTGTAGCCATTTTGTTAGCTATTTAGCATTGTAATGGCTTGGGGACAGAAGCTGTTCAGAAGACTGTTGGTGTCAGACTTCTTGCTCCGGTTTCGCCAGCCATGCGGAAGCAGAGAGAACAGTCTATGGCTTGGGTGGCTCTTGTCTTTAACAATTGTCCTGTCCTTCCTTTCACACTGCCTGATATAGAGGTCCTGGATGGCAAGGAGCTCGGCCCCAGGGATTTACTGGGCTGTCCACACCACCCTCTGTAGCGCCATGCGATCGAGGGCGGTCTAGTTGCCATACCAAGCAGTGATGCAGCCAGTCAAAATGCTCTCAATGGTGCAGCTGTATAACTTTTAGAAGGATTTGAGGGCCCATACCAACTTTTTTCAACCTCCTGATGGGGAAGAGGTGCTGTCGTCCCTTCTTCAGGGCTGTTTGCGTGTGTGTGGATCCTTTTAAGTCCTTAGCTCTCAGTCCACCCAACTGCAGCACTGTCCTGTTGTCCACGATTAGCTCCTAGGTCTTACTGATGTTGAGGGAGAGGTTGTTGTCCTGGCACCACACTGACAGGTCACTGATCTCCTCCCAGTAGGCTGTCTCATCATCACCGGTGATCAGGCCTACCACTGTCGTGTCGTCAGCAAACTTGATGATGGTGTTGGAGTCGTTCCTGGCCACGCAGTCGTGGGTGAACAGGGACTGCAGGAGGAGACTAAGCACACACCCCAGTGGGGCCCCGGTGTTGAGGGTCAGCATGGCAGAAGTGATGTTGACTACCCTCACCACCTGGGATCGTCCCATCAGGAAGTCCAGGATTCAGTTGCAGAGGAAGTTTTTCAGTCCCAGGGTCCCAAGCTTGGTGACGAGCTTGGAGGAGCTTATGGTGTTGAACTCTGAGCTGTAGTCAATGAACAACATTTTCACATACTGTAGGCATTCCTCTTGTCTAGGTGGGTGAGGGCAATGTGGAATTGAGATTGAATCGTCTACGGATATGTTGGGGCGGTATGCTGATTGGAGTGGGTCTAGAGTGTCTAGGATGATGGAGTTAATGTGACCCATAACCAGCCTCTCAAATCACTTCATGATTACGGATGTGAGTGCTACAGGGTGGTAGTCATTGTGGCAGGTAGGAATGATGGTGGTCAGCTTAAGACATGGAGATTACAGACTGGGACCAGGAGAGGTTGAAAATGACCATGAATATGCCTTCCAGCTGTTCTGTGCAAGCTCTGAGAACGTACCCTGGAATACCGTCCAGCCCTGTGGCCTTGCAAGTTTTGACCTGATCAAAAACCTTACTCACGTCGGCTTCAGAGCAAGATACCCCAGTCCCCTTGGTCAGCCCTCAACCCTCATGCACAGCTCTGTGTTGCTTTTGTCGAACCGTGCATAAAATGCATTGAGTTTGTCTGGTAGAGAGGCATCGTTGGGTAGATCATGGCTGGGTCTTCCTTTGTAATCCGTAATGGACTGTAGCCCCTGCCACATGCAGCGGGTGTCGGAGCCTGTCTAATAGGATTTCATCTTGTTCCTATATTGTCCTTTTGCTCATTTGATGGTTCTGTGGAAGTTGTAGTGGGACATATTGTACTTGTTTGTGTCCTCAGCCATAGCTTAGGGGTTGGCTGTGATAGCCCCTTATCCTTTAGTTTCCGCCAACCTCAGTGTTAATCCAGGGCTTTTGATTGGGGAAGCAGCGAACCTTCACTGGGTGGACAATGTCGGCAATGCATTTCCTAATGAAGCGGGTGATAGACGTAGTTAGCTCTCCAATGTTATCGGCGGCCCAGAACATATTCCAGTAATCGGTAGCAAAGCAGTCTTGTAACATAGCCTCCAATTTGGAGGACCATTTCTCAATGGAGAGCGTCACAGGTACTTCCTATTTGAGCTTCTTCTGGTAGGCAGGAGTATAGAGTCATGATCTGATTTGCAGACAAGGGGGAGCAGTGAGGGCCTTGTATGCTTGCTTGTGGGTAGAGTAACAGTGGTCTAGGACTATATCACCCCTTGTGGCAAAGGAGACGTGTTGCTGGAAGTTGGGCATTACGTTTCTTAATGACGCAGAATTAAAATCACCAGCAAAAAGGAAAGCAGCCTCCGGGCGCATGGTTCCCTGCTTGTTTATAGCCTCGTACAGTTCGATATGTGCCAGCTTGTTATTTTTCTTGTCCTGACGTGGAATATATACAGCAGTCACGATAACCTCTGAAAAACTCTCTCGGGAGGTAGAATAGTCAGCATTTGACCATCAGGTCGAAACAGGTGAACAAAGGGTCAAGTGAGCACACCATTTGCTTTTTTAGGGAGATGCATACCCCTCCCCCTCTCAATTTCCTGTCTGCTCTGAGATACCATCTTGTCCAAAAGCCATGTTTCAGAAAAGCTGAGAATTTTGCAGTTACGAGACTCCTGTTGATAGTGAATATGTGATTGGAGGTCATTCATCTTATTAACAATAGACTGTACATTGGCCATTAGAATGTAGGGAAGAGGTGCCCGTTTTTACCTTCGACTTAATCTCGCCAGGGCTACTGCCTCTTTTTCACCTGTGTTTTCTCTTGGAGATAGTTGGAATTACACAAAGAGCCAAATTCAAAGTTGAAGGCTGAGGTTGAGGTTAGTAACTGCCGATCTGATGTTCAAAGGTTCTTTTTCGATCACAAGAAATGATAGTGGATACATTTTGTGCACAAAAAAAAGTACAAATAAATGTCAGAAGAATCTCAAAATAGCAATGTCGGGTCGAAGTTCACAATACAGCAGGCATCACAGCAGGGGTGAAGAAACTGTCGTTGTTTTGGCTGGATCTGACCATGTAGACCATGTAGAAACCATAATGTGTGGTTGTAGTGGTGTTCCCTACTGAAATACCTCCTCTGTTGGTTGGCTGGATCTCCACAGTACAGTTAACCAGGTAGAAACCATAATGTGTGGTTGTTGTTGGAGTGGTGTTCCCTACTGAAATACCTCCTCTGTTAGTTGGCTGGATCTCCACAGTACAGTTAACCAGGTAGAAACCATAATGTGTGGTTGTTGTTGGAGTGGTGTTCCCTACTGAAATACCTCCTCTGTTAGTTGGCTGGATCTCCACAGTACAGTTAACCAGGTAGAAACCATAATGTGTGGTTGTTGTTGGAGTGGTGTTCCCTACTGAAATACCTCCTCTGTTAGTTGGCTGGATCTCCACAGTACAGTTAACCAGGTAGAAACCATAATGTGTGGTTGTTGTTGGAGTGGTGTTCCCTACTGAAATACCTCCTCTGTTAGTTGGCTGGATCTTCACTGTACAGTTAACCAGGTAGAAACCATAATGTGTGGTTGTTGTTGGAGTGGTGTTCCCTACTGAAATACCTCCTCTGTTAGTTGGCTGGATCTCCACAGTACAGTTAACCAGGTAGAAACTATAATGTGTGGTTGTTGTTGGAGTGGTGTTCCCTACTGAAATACCTCCTCTGTTAGTTGGCTGGATCTCCACAGTACAGTTAACCAGGTAGAAACCATAATGTGTGGTTGTTGTTGGAGTGGTGTTCCCTACTGAAATACCTCCTCTGTTAGTTGGCTGGATCTCCACAGTACAGTTAACCAGGTAGAAACTATAATGTGTGGTTGTTGTTGGAGTGGTGTTCCCTACTGAAATACCTCCTCTGTTAGTTGGCTGGATCTCCACAGTACAGTTAACCAGGTAGAAACCATAATGTGTGGTTGTTGTTGGAGTGGTGTTCCCTACTGAAATACCTCCTCTGTTAGTTGGCTGGATCTCCACAGTACAGTTAACCAGGTAGAAACCATAATGTGTGGTTGTTGTTCTTTCCTCCTTACAACAGCTAATGTAGCCTTTGGCGCTTCATTTCATTAGCCTGTCTCTGTGGTGGATGCTGGCCTGTCTCTGTGTTGGATGCTGCTCCATCATGATGTTAGCCTGGCCCCCTCCATTAGCCTGTCTCTGTGGTAGATGCTGCTCCATCATGCTGTTAGCCTGGGCCCCTCCATTAGCCTGTCTCTGTGGTGGATGCTGACCTGTCTCTGTGGTGGATGCTGCTCTATCATGCTGTTAGCCTGGGCCCCTCCATTAGCCTGTCTCTGTGGTGGATGCTGACCTGTCTCTGTGGTGGATGCTGCTTCCATCATGCTGTTAGCCTGGGCCCCTCCATTAGCCTGTCTCTGTGGTGGATGCTTTCCTGTCTCTGTGGTGGATGCTGCTCTATCATGCTGTTAGCCTGGGCCCCTCCATCAGCCTGTCTCTGTGGTGAATGCTGGCCTGTCTCTGTGGTGGATGCTGCTCTATCATGCTGTTAGCCTGGGCCCCTCCATCAGCCTGTCTCTGTGGTGGATGCTGGCCTGTCTCTGTGGTGGATGCTGCTCTATCATGCTGTTAGCCTGGGCCCCTCCATTAGCCTGTCTCTGTGGGGGATGCTGCTCTATCATGCTCTTAGCCTGGGCCCCTCCATTAGCCTGTCTCTGTGGTGGATGCTGACCTGTCTCTGTATTGGATGCTGCTCTATCATGCTGTTAGCCTGGGCCTATCCATTAGCCTGTCTCTGTGGTGGATGCTGCTCTATCATGCTGTTAGCCTGGGCCCCTCCATCAGCCTGTCTCTGTGGTGGATGCTGGCCTGTCTCTGTGGTGGATGCTGCTCTATCATGCTGTTAGCCTGGGCCCCTCCATTAGCCTGTCTCTGTGGTGGATGCTGGCCTGTCTCTGTGGTGGATGCTGCGCTATCATGCTGTTAGCCTGGGCCCCTCCATTAGCCTGTCTCTGTGGTGGATGCTGACCTGTCTCTGTGGTGGATGCTGCTCTATCATGCTGTTAGCCTGGGCCCCTCCATTAGCCTGTCTCTGTGGTGGATGCTGACCTGTCTCTGTGGTGGATGCTGCTCTATCATGCTGTTAGCCTGGGCCCCTCCATTAGCCTGCCTCTGTGGTGGATGCTGCTCTATCATTCTGTTAGCCTGGGCCCCTCCATTAGCCTGTCTCTGTGGTGGATGCTGCTCTATCATGCTGTTAGCCTGGGCCCCTCCATTAGCCTGTCTCTGTGGTGGATGCTGCTCTATCATACTGTTAGCCTGGGCCCCTCCATTAGCCTGTCTCTGTGGTGGATGCTGACCTGTCTCTGTGGTGGATGCTGCTCTATCATGCTGTTAGCCTGGGCCCCTCCATTAGCCTGTCTCTGTGGTGGATGCTGACCTGTCTCTGTGGTGGATGCTGCTCTATCATGCTGTTAGCCTGGGCCCCTCCATTAGCCTGTCTCTGTGGTGGATGCTGACCTGTCTCTGTGGTGGATGCTGCTCTATCATGCTGTTAGCCTGGGCCCCTCCAATAGCCTGTCTCTGTGGTGGATGCTGCTCTATCATGCTGTTAGCCTGGGCCCCTCCATTAGCCTGTCTCTGTGGTGGATGCTGACCTGTCTCTGTGGTGGATGCTGCTCTATCATGCTGTTAGCCTGGGCCCCTCCATTAGCCTGTCTCTGTGGTGGATGCTGCTCTATCATGCTGTTAGCCTGGGCCCCTCCATTAGCCTGTCTGTGGTGGATGCTGACCTGTCTCTGTGGTGGATGCTGCTCTATCATGCTGTTAGCCTGGGCCCCTCCATTAGCCTGTCTCTGTGGTGGATGCTGCTCTATCATGCTGTTAGCCTGGGCCCCTCCATTAGCCTGTCTCTGTGGTGGATGCTGCTCTATCATGCTGTTAGCCTGGGCCCCTCCATTAGCCTGTCTCTGTGGTGGATGCTGCTCTATCATGCTGTTAGCCTGGGCCCCTCCATTAGCCTGTCTCTGTGGTGGATGCTGCTCTATCATGCTGTTAGCCTGGGCCCCTCCATTAGCCTGTGTGTTACGCTGCAATGCCATTTACCTGTGTGTTTTATCACAACACATATTAAGGCCCCTAGCAGATAGAAATATGGCAGCTGGCATTTTCCTGTTGTTCTGTTATTTTATTGTTCTGTTATTCTATTCTACTGTTTTTATTGTTTTGACGAGGGCCCACAAGAGGACTGTATGCAACGGTGGGTGATTTGTACAAGTTGATTTACCAGGTGACATACTGTCTTTCAGGGGTTTACCAGAGTTGGAATGCCGACTCCATGATATGGTGGGGGCCATAACCCCCACCCCCCACCCCCCCACCCCTTTCTTTACGAGCCTAAGGAGGCCAGGATATAAGAGACACACCTTCATATCAGCAGACCGCATTGTGATCTGCCTGGGTTACTAGACAAAGAGTCAGGGACTTCTTCTTCCCTTCTCCGTATAATAGAGAAAATGTTGCCAATAGAGAAAGAACATATTAAACACATTATCAATGTATTCAACAGAAAAACTCAACACATGTTGATGTGACTTGAATATCTTTCTTCTGATTTTCCTATCATTAAAATAGGGCATAATGTGGATTTTGCTGTAACACACAAAGTGTGTGAAGGAACCATGGTCATGTTTGTACTCTACAGGCTAAGATTTTCATCATGGGGAATTGGAAACTGTCTTCCGGACAAGAAACACATGCTTTAAACACTTATGAGTAAGTGTCAGGTTTATCATATGAAGATTGATATGCTGAATCCTTAGATTCAATGGGGCGGTCCCATGACACTGCCTTGGCATTAAAGTCCGCCTTCTGTGAGTCTCCCTATACATTAGAGGACGGACTAAACCAAAATCATTTCAAGTTCCGCGAGGCCACGCCCGTCGGACAAATGATCCCATCTCCTTGGAAACCAAAACACAGATCGAGGAACCCTTATCGTACTCCGAGAGAAGAATCACCCGAGACCCTGCCTGGCACATTCACGACCGATGGACTGAGTTCGCAATACATCCCAGGGGGAATCAAAGAAAGAGCAATATCAACTCTAACAGACTTTACATTCCTGGACTGATAAGTACGAAACAACAGAGGAACACGTGGGAATCACTCCTATTTTCCTACTTTCTATTTACATGACTCAACGTGTAAGCTATTTCCGGCCCGCTGGCCTCTGCTCCACTTACAAGAGTGAGACCACCATCCTCTGACCACTTGTCCCTGACGGAATCCCACTGAGAGGCAACATCTACACACAAGTCATTTCCCTGTTACATTGTTCCTGTTCTAAGAAAGTGTCCCTGTGTGTGTAACGTGGGTGGATGTTTTTCAGTAGTTGTATGACGGCAGGTCTAGTCACCCATGATTAGATCACCCATCTCTGCATTGTCCACATTCGGATGTGAACTAAGCCCCACTGCCAATTCCTGGCTGCTGAATCTTTATGATTTTACGGTTTTGAAAGCATGTGTTGGTGGAGCCTCTCATATATCCCTCTCAATTATATTATATGTATTTTCTGAGTTGGGTATGGAAGTTCATTTATATTGACCAGTGATGATTCTCACCTCAATAACTGTGCTGTATCCCATATACCCTGAGGTCTAAGCCACTGCATCTCAGTGTTGCAGCGAACACTAGGGTTCAATTCCAGGCTGTGTCAATACCGTCTGTGACGGAGTACCCAGGGCGGTGAACAATTGGCCCAGCGTTGTCCAGGTTAGGGGAGGGTTTGTCAGGGGGGGCTTTACTTGACTCAACGTGCTCTAGCGACTCCTTGTGGCAGGCCAGGTGCCTGCAAGCTGACATCCATCGACGTATCCTCCAATACATTGCTGCAACTGGCTTCTGGGTTAAGCATGTGGGTGTTAAGAAGCGCAGTTCGGCAGGTGATGTTTCGGAGGACGCATGACTCGACCTTCGCTTCACCCGAGCCCTTTGGAGAGCGATGAGACAAGATCGTAATCACGAAATTGGGGAGAAAAAAAATAGGGTAAAAATTATTATAAAATTATAAAAATAAAGACTTGTTGATTTTGGATTAATGGTATAACGGGTTAGTGATAAGTACTGATATAGTTAATTCAAGGGGTCTCTCCATATCAAAACCCTTAATGGTGTCACTAATAGATTAATTTCAATATGATAACCAAATTAATGAAATACATTAGATCAATTCATTATTCCAGTAATTAATGAGTAAATGATCTTGAATATCCATAGCCAAAAGTCACATTCTATTGTTGTTTTATTCTGTTATTGTGTTGTTCTTTTACTCTGTCGTTCTGTTCTGTTATTCTGTTCTGTCGTTCTGTTGTTCTGTTGTTCTGTTATTATATTATTTTGTTATTCTGTTCTGTCGTTCTGTTGTTTTATTCTGTTATTGTGTTGTTCTTTTACTCTGTCATTCTGTTATTTTATTTCTGTTATTCTGTTCTGTAATTCTGTTGTTCTGTTATTATATTATTTTTGTTATTCTGTTCTGTAATTCTGTTGTTCTGTTTGTTCTGTTATTATATTATTTTGTTATTCTGTTATTTTGATCTGCTATAGAATTCCGTTGTTCTGTTGTTCTTTTATTATATTTAAGAGTGACTCTTCTTGGTTGGCTTGGAGACTATTCTTCAATTTTTCGAACCAGAGCATCATAGAACAGGCACCTTTACCTTCTTGTCACCAGTGACATTTCCTTAGAGGGTTGAGATATTAACTTAGCTCAGAGGAATGTAATGAATGGAGTGGAAATTGTGTGAAAGTGTAGCTGTCACAGTGTACTGTAAGTGCAAGGTTGAATTGGACTTGATCATCACTATACAGCAACTCTAACTGGATCTCAATTCAGTTAAGCCTGCATTGCGTTATGTACAGTTGAAGTCAGAAGTTTACATACACCTCAGCCAAATACATTCAAACTCAGTTTTTAACAATTCCTGACATTTAATCCTAGTAAAAATTCCCTGCCTTAGGTTAGTTAGGATCACCCCTTTATTTTAAGAAAGTGAAATGTCAGAATAATAGTAGAGATTGGTTTACTTCAGCTTTTATTTCTTTCATTGCGTGACCAGTGGGTCAGAAGTTTACATACACTCAATTAGTATTTGGTAGCATTGCCTTTAAATTGTTTAACTTGGGTCAAACGTTTCATGTTTGACCCACACAAGCTTCCCACAATAAGTTGGATGAATTTTGGCCCATTCCTCCTGACAGAGCTGATGTATCTGAGTCAGGTTTGTAGGCCTCCTTGCTCGCACATGCTTTTTCAGTTCTGCCCACAAATTTCCTATAGGATTGAGGTCTACAAACCTGGGATTTGAGGTCTACAAATGGGATTTGTGATGGCCACTCCAATACCTTGACTTTGTTTTCCTTAAGCAATTTTGCCACAACTTTGGAAGTATGCTTGGGGTTATTGTCCATTTGGAAGACCCATTTGCGACCGAGCTTTGACTTCCTGACTGATGTCTTGAGATGTTGCTTCAATATATCCACATACTTTTCCTCCCTCATGATGCTATCTATTTTGTGAAGTTTACCAGTCCCCCCTGCAGCAAAGCACCCCCACAACATGATGCTACCACCCCCGTGCTTCACGGTTGAGATGGTGTTCTTCGGCTTGCAAGCATCCCCCTTTTTCCTCCAAACATAACGATGGTCATTATGGCCAAACAGTTCTATTTTTGTTTCATCAGACCAGAGGACATTTCTCCAAAAAGTATGATCTTTGTCCCCATGTGCAGATGCAAACTGTAGTCTGTCTTTTTCATGGCGGTTTCGGAGCAGTGGCTTCTTCCTTGCTGAGCGGCCTTTCAGGTTATGTCGAAATAGGACTAATTTTACTGTGGATATAGATACTTTTGTACCTGTTTCCTCCAGCATCTCCACAAGGTCCTTTGCTGTTGTTCTAGGATTGATTTGCACTTGCCGTACCAAAGTACGTTCATCTCTAGGAGACAGAACTCGTCTCCTTCCTGAGCGGTATGACAGCTCCGTGGTCCCATGGTGTTTATACTTGCGTACTATTGTTTGTACAGATGAACGTGGTACCTTCAGGTGTTTGGAAATTGCTCCCAAGGATGAACCAGACTTGTGGAGGTTTACAATTGTGGCTGATTTATTTTGATTTTCCCATGATGTCAAGCAAAGAGGCACTGAGTTTGATGGTAGGCCTTGAAATACATCCACAGGTACACCTCCAATTGACTCAGGCCATGACATAATTTTCTGGAATTTTCCAAGCTGTTTAAAGGCACTGTCAACTTAGTGTATGTAAACTTCTGACCACTGGAATTGTGATACAGTTAAATAATATGTCTGTAAACAATTGTTGGAAAAATTACTTGTCATGCACAAGGTAGATGTCCTAACCGACTTGCCAAAACGATAGTTTCTTAACAACATTTGTGGAGTGGTTGAAAAACAAGTTTTAATGACTCCAACCTAAGTGTGTGTAAACTTCTGACTTCAACTGTACAGTATGCTGTATGTTTCCCATGGTCCAATCAAATCACAGATTGGTTTTGGGTACTGTAATAGACTCCTATCTCTTCTACTATGAAGAGTCCCCTCACAGGTAGATGATTCTTCCAGATTTCAGGATAAGAAGTTTGTGTGAACTGGCAGTAGTTTGTGAACAACATCCCTGCATAAACAGGTAGGTTTGATTAAACATGTTGGTTTCCTCTATATCCTACTTTCTGTTATGCACTGACTTCCTCTGACAAATTGCATTTCACTACCGGGTAAAGTAATATGTAAGTGCAGTGTTTTGTTGTTTGTGCTCATCGGGACATGATGCAGGCAAACCCATGATAGGAAACCTCTCTGATGGTCATCATCAAAATCTGTAACAGTAACAGTCATCATGGATTATATCTTTAGATCAACGAGGAGTTTGCTGACAGTGATAGGCCTGATCACCAAAGGACGATGACCTAGCAGTGGACAACAACCTCTCCCTCAACATCAGTAAGACCAAAGAGCTGATCATAGACTAAAGGGGAGATCAAGCTCCCGTCCATATCAATGGGGTTGTCGTGGAGCGGGTCGAGAGCGTCCACATCACTAAAGACTTAACGTTGTCCACACGCAACCCGCTCAGTTGTGAAGAGGGAATGACAGCACCTCTTCCCCCTCAGGAGACTGAAACGATTTGACATGGGGCCTCAGATCCTCAAAAGGTGATACCGCTGCACCATCGAGAGCATCTTGACTGAATGCATCACCGCCTGGTATTGCAGATGCACCAGCCTCGATCACGAAGCGCTACAGAGGGTGGTGAGGATAGCCCAGGACATCACTTGAGCTGAGCTCCCTGCCATCCAGGATCTCTATACCAAGTGGTGTCAGAGGAAGGCCCGAAAAATGTCCAACGACTCCAGCCACCCAAGCCTTAGATTGGTCACTCTGCTACCATCCAGCAAATGGTACCAAAGAATTGCCTCTCGGACCAACAGGCTCTGTGACAGCTTCTACCCCCAAGCCATAAGACTGCTAAAAAGCCATAAGATTGCTAAATAGTTAATGAAATGCTTACCAGGACTGTCTGCACTGACACTATGCACACTCACAAGACTATATATACACACTATATACACACTCACTCGCACATACTACACTGACACTCACACAAACCCATACACATGGACTACACACACACACACACACACACACACACACACACACACACATCTGGGGTGGCAGGTAGCCTAGTGGTTATAGCGTTGGACTAGTAACCGAAAGGTTGCAAGATCAAATTCCTGACAAGGTAAAAATCTGTCGTTCTGCCCCTGAACAAGGCAGTTAACCCGTTGTTCCGAGGCCGTCATTGAAAATAAGAATTTGTTCTTAACTGACTTGCAGAAAACGATAGTGATCCCTCATTGAGTTTGATAGAGATTATAGGTTGTGTAATGATGCTAGAGATGAACTTTACTTTAGTGACGCTCTCATCATGTTATGATATTCATGTTATTGATAGAACAGATTTAGCTTAAGGGTGAATGGAATAGATGTTGCTGCATCAGAAATGACTGAGCAGATTCATCTGGATAAAATGTTTTGATGAAAGGATCAGAGGATGAGACTAATAGAGATCAGGACCCTACATCTTCCCTTTAAAAGAGGATTCATATCATGTTGTCTTAGTAAGTCACTAATATAACTCTTTAATTGAGTGAAATTTCAGAGTCATGCCAATGGACCAGACTCATAACACAAAGCTCTTTCCCTAGTTTGATATTTAGGTGGTGATGAGCTCGTAATATAACTTAGCAAAGAGATCGCTATAGAAAACCTAGCTTTGGTGCCCTGGAATGGAAAACATCAGCTGGCTATCATCAAAGGTTCCAGTATATAGAATTATTCAATCATAGAATTGTAATCAGTAGAACAGACATTCACCGTATTGGATAAAGCATGACAAAAGTGGATTTCAGAACTCAACATATTCCATTAGTTCTGTTTCTACACCAATTCCACACTTGTTAAAGGGAAAATAAAAGACCTCTGGTCTAGTGTGAGGAATGGAGAGTGTGAGAAAGTGTGTCGTACGTCTGGATCTATCCTTAGCTCATTCATAACCATGGTGGCAGAGAGCCAGGTTACAGGCCTGCTAAATATTACCCCATACTCTCTGCCTGTCTTCAGCCAGCCTGCCTGCCTCCCTGCCTGCCGTAGCCTGTCTCAGCCAGCCCTGTTGAGGGATAGCTACGGTACCCAGAGGATCCATTAGAACAGCAGGGAAGCCTAAAATGCTCTTTCTGGAAAGATTACAGGGATGTTAACCTCTACGGGATCGGTGTCTCGCCCACGGGAGGCGTGTGCTAACATAGGCTAATTTGATTAGCAGGAGGTTGTAAGTAACAAGAACATGTACAGTAGCTATTACAGTGAAAGAATACCATGCTATTGTTTGAGGAGAGTGCACAGTTATGAACTTGAAAATGTATTAATTAACCAAATAGGCACGTTTGGACAGTCTTGATACAACATTTTGAACAGAAATACAATGGTTCGTTGAATCAGTGTAAAACTTTGCACGTACACTGCTGCCACCTAGTGGCCAACATCTAAATTGCCCCTGGGCTGGAATAGTACATTGTGGCCTTTCTCTTGCATTTTAAAGTTTCATTAGTTCATTTTTGATATAGTCCCAAAATGTGTGCATGTCAGCAATCAATGTCCTTTTCCAATCTGGGGTGGCAGGTAGCCTAGTGGTTAGCGCGTTGGACTAGTAACCGAAGGGTTGTATGATTGAATCCCCGAGCTGACAAGGTAAAAATCTGTCATTCTGCCCCTGAGCAAGGCAGTTAACCCACTGTTCCTAGGCTGTCATTGTAAATAAGAATTTGTTCTTAACTGACTTACATAGTTAAATAAATAATGTTTTCAAAATATACACATTTGTAAATACAGAAATACAGCCGGTATGCAAAATGCATCATATTGGCTGCATGTCTGTGCTGGACATATTTAGAGGTGGTCAGCATTCCTGATTTCTGTATAATATTGACATAAGCTCAGAAATACTCTTTTTGCAAACATGGTCCTGTTTTAAAAATTTGCTGTGCTGATCAATGGGCAGTTCATTACCTCTGTCAAATGAATATGCAGCTTAAAGTTACGTGTTTATTTATGTTTGCAGTAAAGATGGTGAAGCTACAATACACATTTACAATAGGCTAACATCTAAAAACAAAACTGCTCACCTGTGTGGGTACCTGTTTGGGTACCTGTTTGGGTACCTGTGTGGGTACCTGTGTGGGTACCTGTGTGGGGTACCTGTGTGGGTACCCTCCCTCCCGCTTCCCCTTTTCCAATCAGGATGATATGGATAACTCTCTTTTTTAGGCACGATGGCTACATCAATGATGTTCTGCTTGTTTATGGTGATCCTGTTGTGGACCGAGAATTTAAAGATAACAATTACATCATTAATAATATACACATGTGTATATATATATATATATATATATATAATGTGTGTATATATATTTTTTTTACCAATGTCAAAGCCGGCTATCGCTCTTGGAATTTGAAAGGCCTAAATGGTCCTATTAAACGCTGTCCGGATCTCCTAGCAAGAAACCATTGATATAGCAATGCTACAAGAAACACACCTGTTCCAAAAGGACGCACAGAGAACAGAGATCCATTTGTGACTAGCTCAGATGTAGCTAAATTTGAAATTGTATATTTTACATTGGATAAAAGTAGAGACTCAGAGCTACAAAATGATATATCATACACTACAGTTGAGGAACAATGGGACTGTTGTTTTGGTACTACTATTGGAGAGCCCTGCTTTGTCTACACCCATTCAGCAAGTTAGCTTGGGGGCTTTAGCCCCACCCATCTTTTTAAGGGTTGATCCGAATATACCCAAGCACCCAAGCTAACTTGCTAGCTACTTCCAGACATCTAAGTGAGAGAGAACAGCTCACTGAACATTACTCTCCCTAGCAGAGCTGGTTAGGCTGTTATGTTATCCAGAGTGTTGGTGACTGCAAGCTGTCAGATTGTCCATAGGTAAATTCAGAGCGTTTCTTGTTCAGAGCACACACCGGACGCTCTGGCTGATTTAGTAATGTTGAAACTAACGTTCTGACCTCACATCGGCAGTCAAGCACCAAAGCTAACTGGCTAGCATTGGCTAGATTGCTAGCTACTTCCAGACACATAATGAGAGAACACTCCACTCTGACCATTTACTTGCCCTAGCAGTGCTGATTAGGCTGTTTTTATGTTATCCAGAGCGTTGGTGACTGTAACTGTTTTGCTGGCAACAATTTATTTACACTTTTACTGACACCGGCCATATTGAGCATTTGTCAATTCTGCTCTCTCTGGCACACTCAGACGAGAGTGCTCTGAAATCGGAGTAGATGGCCAAACTGAAATTACGAACGCACCCGAAGTGGTTACTTGCATAGTGGAGTATTTTTTTAAGACATGTAGCTAGCTAGCTCTGCAGGTAGCTCTGCAGGTAACCAACCATGTTAGCTAGCTAACATTAGGCTATAGCTAGCCAAGCAAATAGCTCAGAGATACGAATAATAAGGTCATACACATAACGATAGCAAATGAGCCAGACAGGTAATGTTAGCTAGCTAGCTAGGTAAACAATTAACTATAATCACAACTCATGAAGTTACTGTCCTGCATGAATCTGCAGGTAGCTAATCAACCAGGTTCATTGTTAGCTAGCTAACATTAGGCTATAGCTAGCCAAGCAAATGGCTCTTTCTGTCAAAATTAGAAACGTGTCATATCTGAAAATGTAACTAGCTAGACTATCTTACCCGTATACATCATTCATGGTTGAACACGTCTTCTGTCGGATGCCATGGTGTCCCTTAGTTTGAAGATGTAATCCGGAGACAGGTGTTTTCTCAATCTCCTTAGCTATCATACTTGAATTCCACTAATTTCAAAATGCAGTCCTCTAGAAAGTGGAGAGCAACACTTATGCAGTTTTAATAAACAATAGAAAAAATAAAAGCAGCGCTAGACAGGATTACCTGGACATACTGACCAGCTCAAATAGACAGAAGCATGCTATATGGCAGGCCAATCCCAACTTATCTCTCAGCATGTCCAGCCCACTCATTATCTCAGCCAATCATGGCTAGAGGGAAGGTTACCAACTTTCTCTGTGGCTAAACCAACTAGGCTCGGAATTGAAGAATTGTATTCATATTTACAAATGACATACACGTTTGTTATTAAGGCACATGAAAGTTCACATGTTCCAGAAGGCATTTCTGACAAACGCATCTATATAAAAAAAGAAAAAATACATTCAAACATCCCTCCTGTGAAGTAGTGACCCGCGACATACACCTAGTTTCTTGAAATGGGTCACATGTGTACAAACTGGCTGCTTTTTCCATCAGCTCCAAACAAAACTAAAGGTGTAATCATAATGATACAGAAGAATCTCAAACTCACCATCTTGGGTAAAGACCAAGAAGGCAGAATAATGTATCCATAATGGAAAGAAAATTGCTTTAATTAATGTGTATTCTCCAAATTAATTAATGTGTATTCTCCAATGTTCTCTCGCTGTCAACTGCATTTATTTTCAGCAAACTTAAGATATGTAAATATTTGTATGAACATAACAAGATCAGAACAGTATATTGTTAGAATTAACTGAATTCCATCTGGTTATGCTATTTTGGACATGTGAGACAAATCTAATAAGACCTGTTATCTACCCCTCTATTTTCTTTAATCAAGAAAATAGAAATATTAAATATGAGCTTGTCCGACCACCACGCGTACTACTGCCAATTCTTAGAATCTACTATAAGAGCCACTACAAAATCCTACATTCTGTAATCAATTCGAAATTAAATACAAATTCAGTCGATGGCCCCTGGACTCTCTGGGGTGCCACCAATGTTCTTATTTATAATAATTTGCATCTGGGTTGAATAACTAACAATGAAAGAAGTATGCAAATATGCAAATTGGAAATGTTCTTAAGTGCATTACAGTGTTCTCAACAAATACTGTTTTCAGACCAGGTAGCTGTTACTTTTTCCAAAGTGAAGACAGCTTCATTTATTGATAAGATAATAGAGTGGAATTTACCATCCATTGAGTTTGACTCAACCATAACTTCCATGGTAATCGTCCTAGTCGTTTACTGGCCAACGAGCTACAAAGTAATGATCAATTAGCTGATGTAACAACTATTGAATTTGAAAATGGGGAATTACTATCAGAACCCAAATTATTAAATCTACATTTTCCCGCTTCTATTAAGAACTGTACAACTCTGATTGTAAATCCACACCAAGCCGAACTAAGTCCTTTCTAAAATAATTAAAAACTTATCTTCTCTCAACAGAGGAAGCCACCTCGCTGGGAGCTCAAATCTCTCTCAATGAACTCAAAAGGGCATTGGATAACAAGAATAAAGGCAAATCACCTGGATGGGATGGTATTCCTCCCATTTAACAGTTTTGAATCAATTAGGTCTACTATTGCTTGAAATGATTAATAAAGCTCTTCACAAAGCTTCATTTGGGAGAGATGTGAATACAGTACTAATTGAACTTTTATTATATAAAGGTAAGGATGCCACCCAGTGTTCTCACTATCGCCCCCTATCTTTAATATTGAACTGTTTTCCAAAATGCAAAATGCTGTCGCCCCATCTCAAGACTTATTTACCCAAATTGTTCCACATAGATACAATCCTCTGTTAACTATTACATGTCTTACATGCTTCATCAGAGACAACAGCTCCTTGGGCTGTATTACCCCTCGATGCAGAAAAAAGTCTTTAATAGACTAGAATGGTCATAACTCTGGTCTGTCTTGGAACACATGGAACATGGCTTCAATTCCATTTATATGATTAAAATGCTATATGCCAATCCCTCAGCCATAATTATAACAGGTCATATCTGCTCTGCTCTGTTCAGAATCACTAGAAGCAGCAGACAAGGCGATCCAACTGTGTCTTTGATATTCTCATTATCCATGGATCCCCTGGCCCAGGCAGTTTGTCAATGGAAAGAAAACAACACATTACCCCAAAATCTGTTAATCACTTCATTTCATTGTACACGGATTATATTTTACAATATCTAGACAATGTACCTCAATTGCTCCGAAACGCATTGAAGATCATAGATAAATTCAGCATCATCTCGAGTTATAAAATTAATTAATCCTAACCAAATCAGCCCTACTTCCTCTCAGGGCCCCAGTGGAGGACTCCGTCACTACTTATGGAATACCAACCGTTTTCCATATGAAATAGCTGGGATTAGATATACTTCCTTCTTTAGATAAAACTATTGCCAGAAACTTTAACAGAAAGCTTAAATCGATTGTCTGGCCTCAGCAGATGGAATAATATCCTAGTTGCTTTAACCAGCAGAATATCTATTATCAAAATGAATATATTGCCACGGGTGATTTCCGCTGTTCAATGCTTCCCATGGTTCCCCTTCTGGAAATATGGCAAATGATCCCTGATAAAATGTACAAAGATGGAGGAGAACTATCTGTACCGAACTTTAAATTGCATTTCCAGGCACTAGCATTTCGCCCCATCCTAAATTGGTTTAGACATGATTCTTCTTCTCTCTGGCTGAATATATAGATAGATATGGTGTCTCCTATTGCCTTGGAAGAGGTGGTCTTCACTGATATATCCCTTAAACTATTTTTATTCGGTGCAAAATTGAAAGACAATGTAACTGGGGATTGAAATGGAATGCACATAATCCCAATATTTCACAATAATGCCTTGAGATCTGGAAGGTGGCATTTTGCATCCCCACAATGAACCAAATGTGGAAACTGCATCCTTGCCGATATCATGGACAGTAATGGTTGGAGAATATTCCAAGATTACAATTCAACTCTTTTATTCTATATGTAGAACTTAGGTCAGCTATAACTGGCATATGGAGTACCTTGGGAAACACAACTACCAAACTATCCAATGATGGGGTTTATAAATGCATTATCTGGGCTCCAGAAAGGCCTGATCTCTATAATATATAAGCAACTTTTGGAAAGCTAATATTCTGAGCCAGCCATTAAAAAGTATGGTCCAAAGATCTAATTGAATCTGAACACCCCTTTTTAAATGGAACAGAATATGGAAAGAGAAAGAGAGGAGATTGGGAGGGAGAGAGAGAGATAAAGAGAGAAATCTGTGTAAAGCAGTATATAACGATGACAGACAGAGAGAAATAATTGCATGGTATGTATGTGTTTCTGTGTGTGTGAAGGAGGGAGATTTGTGTGTGCGGAGGAGGGAGATTTTTGTGTGTGTGTGTGTGTGTGTGTGTGTGTGTGTGTGTGTGTGTGTGTGTGAGCAGAGAGAGGGATCAAGAGAGGCGGCGAATGAGCCAGGACAGTTCCAGGCTGCTGTACCTCCCCAAGGCTGTGGCTTCTATCTGAATATTCATTGAGCTGAGACTGGCTTTCCCGTCTGTTAACAGATAACTATCAGTTCTTACCACGTGGCTGCGAATGGGCCTGTTTGCCCACACACACACACACACACACACACACACACACACACACACACACACACACACACACACACACACACACACTGAGAAAAGCATCAACGCCTGACAATGTTCCCTTGGAAATATGAAAAACCAGTGATGGGCTTGCAAATTTTAATGTTTTTGTCAGAATTGTTTCCTTTGAAAGCTGTTCTGGTGTTAGCATGTAGATTTCCCCTTCAGAAAGGCTTCACATCATTTTGCCGAATGTTGCTTGTCATGTCTCATTTTGTTAGTCATGCCAGATCTGTGTTTTGGCATACAGTGACAGTCAGATGTGGGTTTCATGCCAGTGAACGGGTATGTCTTGGGAAAACACATTTGTTAACACATTTGTTATTTGATGTATGATGATTTATTAAAAGCGCAAACTGGTTGATTTGAATCCCTATTCAATTTTAGATACAACTTCTGTCTCCAACTAGAATCTGAGTCAAATGTCTTCTGTTTAATGATGATCTGGTGTTTCTGTCCCCAACCAAGAAGGACCTACAGCAACACCCAGATCTTCTGAACAGATTCTGTCAGACCTGAACCCTGACAGTTAATCTCAGGAAGACACAAAATAATGGTGTTCCAAAAAAGGTCCAGTTGCCAGGACAACAAATACAAATTCTACCAAGACACTGTTGCCCCGGAAAAGTGGTCACCAACCGGTCGATCTCCAAGCCATTCGTAGACAAGACAACAACAGTAAATCCTTGCATTCCTATTTTTGTATTTTTTATTGCCAAGCACAGTTAGTTGGTGGGAGGTGCACTTGATTCAACAGCCCTATTGCCAGGAAGGCAAAGTGTTCCCGTTTTTAACCATTCCATGTCTCTGAAGGTAGAACATGCCCGGCAGATCCAGAGAGCAAATCAAGTGCACCTATAGGCCTACCGCTGGCCAATCAGATAGCTCAGATCACCGTGTCTGCACAGTTTCCTCCTATTAAAACAAGCCTCGAACGCACAGCAAAGATACTGTGAGATTTGTAAACTTTTAAAACCACGACTAAAGAGAGACTCAACAGAATACACCACTGTGTTCTGTTTTAATGAGTTCTTGTTTAAGTTGTTATTCAGCTCTGTCAACACTTTGTTCAACGCTTTTATAAACCAAGTGTTCTGATAAGCTTACGTTGTTATTATTAGGACCTGCTTGTATCTTTTTTAATATCGAGGAATATTTCACTTTCTCTGGTCGTAGGAGTGACAATGTGAATTGGTGCACGAGGCAGAAATAATGCAGCGTGACTTGAGTTTCGCCACCAGCTGGAAGACCATGTACCCTGTTCTCTATCGGAGGGAGGGACGGGTGGAGGGAGGGAGAGCCTCGCTGTTGCTCTCCCTCCCTCCCCTCACATCTGACCATCAGATGTGTGTGCCATCGTGCTTAAATGTATTTTGTCCCCCTACACCAAACGCGATCACGACATGCAGGTTAAAATATCAAAACAAACTCTGAACCAATGACATTAATTTGGGGACAGGTCGAAAAGCATTAAACATGTATGGCTAGTTAGCTAGTTAGCTTGCACTTGCTAGCTAATGTATCCTATTTAGCTAGCTTGCTGTTGCTCGCTAATTTGTCCTGGGATATAAACATTGATTTGCACAAGGTCTTCTAATCCGACAATTAATCCACACATAAAACGGCCAACCGAATCATTTCTAGTCATCTCTCCTACAAACAGGCTTTTTCATCTTTGAACTTATGGTGATTGGCATCTACACTTATACCATGACAACCGGCAAAACATTTGGATTTTTAATCACCCACGTGGGTATAACCAATGAGGGTACCTGCTTCTATAAACCAATGAGGAGGTGGGAGAGGTAGGACTTACACTGTGATCTGCGTCAGAAATAGAAAGGACTTCTATTTTAGCCCTTGGCAACACAGACACTCGTTGGCGCGCGTGAGCAGTGTGGGTGCAATAATTGAGTAACATGGGTTTCTACATTTATTTTGCGACGCTCGCGCACACGACGTGTCCGGTCTGGTCAGCATGTTATGCTCACTCAGCTGTGCCTCACAAGTAATACAACAAATGATCAATTACCAATGTGATCATATACCTAACATTTTTAAATTTAATGATCTAATGTTCTGAGAATAACAACATTGGCAGGGCAATTCAAGCATAGCCAATATGCAGTGATAATGTATTAGGACTAAAGCCTGCAGCACGGTTGGTGAGCACACTAAAAACTATACCTACCTCGGCCTAAACATCAGCGCCACAGGTAACTTCCACAAAGCTGTGAACAATCTGAGAAGAGAATTCTATCCCTTCAAAAGGAACATCAAATTTGACATACCAATTTAGGATCTGGCTAAAAATACTTAAATCAGTTATAGAACCCAATTCCCTTTATGGTTGTGAGGTCTGGGTTCCACTCAACAACTAACAATTCACAAAATGGGAGAAACATTCTCTGTGTACAACATAAAACAACAAATAATGCAGAACAGAATTAGAACTATTCCCGCCAATTATTAAAATCCCCCAAAATAGCTATTTAATTCTCCAACCACGTAAAAATAAGCTATTCGCAAACCTTCCATAAATAACAAAGCCCTCACCTACAGAGAGGTAAACCTGGAGAAACATCCCCTCAGCCAGCTGGTACGGGGACTCAAACAGACCTCACAGAGCCCCAGGACAGCAACACATTTTGTGTTCATGAGAAAACAAAATGATAATTTCCTTGAAACATTGAAAAAAAAACCCAGAGCAAACTAGAATGCAATCTGGCCCTAAACAGAGTGTACACAGTGACCGAATGTGACTGACCTGACCACTGTGACTGACCCAACATTAAGTAAGGATTTTTACTATGTACAGACTCAAGGAGCATAGCCTTGCTATTGAGAAAGGCTGCCATTGGCAGACATGGCTCTCAAGAGAAGACAGGCTATGTGCCCCCTGCCCACAAAATGAGGTGGAAACTGAGCTGCACTTCTTAACCTCCTGACAAATGTATGACCATGTTAGACACATATTTCCCTTAGATTACACAGATCCACAAAGTATTCGAAAAAACAAATCCAATCTTGATGAACTCCCATATCTACTAGGTGAAATACCACAGTGTGCCATCACAGCAGCAATATGTGTGACCTGCTGCACAAGAAAAGGGCAACCAGTGAAGAACAAACCACATTGTAAATACAACCTATATTTACGTTTGTTTATTTTCCCTTTCATACTTCAACTACTTGCACATTGTTACAACACTGTATATAGCCAATAATATAACATTCAAATTGTCTATATATATTGTTTTACTTTTGTGAGTGTAATGTTATTTTCTAATTGTGTATTTCACTTTTGTTTATTATCTATTCCACTTGATTTGGCAATGTAAACATATGTTTCCCATGCCAATAAAGCCACTTAAATTGAATTGAGAGAGAGAGAGAGAGAGAGAGATGGAGGGAAATGAGTAGAGGTGAATTGGAATGTGAGAATGTGTCTATTACATCCAGTGCAGAGTTGATTCTTCATCTAGAACACACATGCTTCTGCCATTAATTAGTAGATCTGTTATCGGAGCTTGATTACGATGCCTGTTACAGTATCCGTGCTTGATGAAATACCTGTGGATTAATGATGCCATCTTCTTGTGCCTTTGGCTCCTCGAGCTAGTCATTAGTTAGCGGTGTGACCAAGACACAACTGTGTCCTATCTCAATAGTCTATACTACTGAGTGTAATACATTACTTACTGTAGAATACTACATTACTTGCTATAAAATACTACATTATTTACTGTAGAATACTACGTTACTTGCTATAAAATACTACAGTATTTACTGTAGAATACTACGTTACTTGCTATAAAATACTACATTATTTACTGTAGAATACTACATTACTTGCTATAAAATACTACATTATTTACTGTAGAATACTACATTACTTACTATAGAATACTACATTAGTTACTGTAGAATACTACATTACTTACTATATAATAGTACATTACTTACTATAGAATACTACATTACTTACTATAGAATTCTGTATTTATAAGGACACAAGGTGAGACCCAGATGCAGACCCAGGAGGCAGATGGTTTGAGCTCTGATATTTATTATAGTCCAAGGGATAGACAGAAGGCAGGTCGGGGACAGGCAAGAGTTCATAGTCAGGGCAGAGTCCAAAACGGTAGAGGGTGGCAGGCGGGCTCAGAGTCAGGGGCAGGCAGAATGGTCAGGCAGGCGGGCTCAGAGTCAGGACAGGCAAGGGTCAAAACCAGGAGGACGATAAAAAGACTGAGAGACTGGGGAAAAAACAGGAGCTGAGAGAAAAACGCTGGTTGACTTGGCAAACAAGATGAACTGGCACAGGCAGATAGAAAACACAGGTATAAATACCCAGGGGATAATGGGGAAGATGGGTGACACCTGGAGGGGTTGGAGACAAGAACAAGGACAGGTGGAACAGATCAGGGTGTGACAGTAGTAAACTGTGGGATACTGTAAAATGCTATACAACACACTGTAGTATCCCTCAATCATGTGTAGTACTTACTATAGAATGTTGTAGAATGCTACAGTAAATAATACTGTTTTATCTGAAGAGATAAACTGCAGTAAATACTATAGCAATGTCTACAGCCTGCAAAAACACAACACTTTTTAACTATAGTATGTAATGTGCCCATTCCCCTCCCCATATCCCAATTTGTGCCACCCATAAGTGAGAAACATACATGTCAAGTATAGACCATATATTATGTTCCCAACAGCTTATAGAAAAGAGCAGAGGCTTTGAGCTACCCGTTCAGAGCTCAGTCCTACAGGTTATGTGTTCTTTTAATATTTCTCCAGTAGGTTTCCTGAAGCCTCCACTTTTAAGTCAAGGATAATACATCAAAAACACAACAGTAAAATACTACAGTAATGTCTGCAAAAACACTACAGTAAAATACTACAGTAATGTCTGCAAAAACACTACAGTAAAATACTACAGTAATGTCTGCAAAAACACTACAGTAAAATACTACAGTAATGTCTGCAAAAACACAACAGTAAAATACTACAGTAATGTCTGCAAAAACACTACAGTAAAATACTACAGTAATGTCTGCAAAAACACTACAGTAAAATACTACAGTAATGTCTGCAAAAACACAACAGTAAAATACTACAGTAATGTCTGCAAAAACACTACAGTAAAATACTACAGTAATGTCTGCAAAAACACTACAGTAAAATACTACAGTATACTACAATGCACAAAAACACTACATTAATGACTTATATACTACAGGTTTCTTTTATGACAGAATGAATACTATAGTTAACTGTAAATACTAGATTATAGTACAGTAGTACAGTATATTACAGTCAATACTGCAGTATTCATACCATATAGTATTTTACACATGCATGCACACTCTGCTCCTCTAAATCACTGGGTCTTGTTACAAGGCTGATTGTGTTGTGATTTGAAGCCTTCCTTACTGAAACTAATATTCACAGCTCTATATCAACAGCAGCACTGAGAGAACTATGAGGAACAATGACACCACCTATAAAGGTTCTTCTTCTATAAGCTGAGAACATTGTCTCTCGAGTTCCTAATCACACACAGCTGTTTGTTATGATGTCCTGGAAACAGATCTTCACAAGCACACATTGATTAGAGACAAATAGATTGAGAGAAGTTGGAAGGGAGGGTGAGTGAGAAAGAGACAGAGATGACAGCAGGACATATGTGTAGGCCGTTAGCAGAGCAACAGGCCCCACCCCCACTTTTACACCCTCCCAAGCCCTATCCTGCGACCTAAGAGGTATGTATCAGATGCTCAACATACTCTGCTCACACCTACTGTGATGGTCCGAGCCTAAACCACACAGAAACAACACGAGACACTATGAAACACAGAGTTTTTACTATCTGTTCCTGGAATATACAAGGTCTGAGGTCATCTGCCTTTGGCCTAAAGACCCAGAATTCATCAAAATACAGACATTGTCATCCTACAAGAAACATGGTATAAAGGAGACAGACTCGCTGGTTGCCCTCTAGGTTACAGAGAGCTGGTAGTCACATCCACTAAACTACCAGGTGTGAAACAGGGATGAGACTCAGGGGTTATGCTAATTCGATATAGAGCAGCCCTAACCCACTCTATGAAATTAGTCAAAACAGGAACATTTTCCATCTGGCTAGAACTGAATAAGGAAATTATCCCAAAGAGAAAAAAAGTCATCATGTGTGCTACCTATATCCCCCAATAGAATAATTTAACGATGACAGTTTCTCCATCCTAGAGGGGGAGATCAACCATTTCCAGGCTCAGGGACATGTAATGGTCTGTGGCGACCTAAATGCCAGAACTGGACAAGAACCTGACACCCTCAGCTCACAGGGGGACAAACACCTACCTGGAGGTGACAGCATTCCCTCGCCCATATGCCCCCCTCGACACAACTACGACAATATAACCAACCAAAACGAGTAACAATTACTGCAGCTTTGTCAGATGCTGGGTATGTACATAATCAATGGTAGGGTTCGAGGGGACTCCTACGGTAGGTACACCGATAGCTCATCTCTTGGCAGTAGTACTGTGGACTACTTTATCACTGACCTCAACCCAGAGTGTTCACAGTCAGTCCACTGACACCCCTATCAGATCACAGCAAAATCACACTCTACTTGAACAGAGCTATGCTCAATCATGAGGCATCAAAGCAAAAATAACTGAATAATATTAAGAAATGCTATAGATGGAAGGAAATTAGTGTGGAAACCTAACAAAAAACAATTAGGCAAAAACAAATTCAATCCCTTCTAGACAATTTCCTGTACAAAAGGTTACACTGTAATAGTGAAGGTGTAAACCTGGCAGTAGAAAACCTAAACAGCACATTTGACCTCTCAGCTTCCCTATGAAATCGAAAAATTTCAAGCAGACAACCGAAGAAAATTAAACAACAATGACAATTGATTTGATGAAGAATGCAAAATCCCAAGAAAGAAATTGAGAAACCAATCCAACCAAACACATAGAGACCCAGAAAACCTGAGTCTACTTTGGTGAATCACTAAAACAATACAGAAATACACTATGGAAAAGAAATGTCAGAAATCAGCTCAATGTAATTGAAGAATCCCTAGAATCTAACCACTTCTGGGATATTGGAAAACTCTTAAACAACAACGTGAAGAGTTATCTATCAAACGGAGATGTATGAATAAACCACTTTTCCAATCTTTTTGGCTCTATAGAACAAACAGGAAGAACAAATACAGATTTTAGAAAGACTAATGAACTCCGGGACAAAATACAAACCCTCCAACCCAAAAAGGCTTGTGGGGTTGATGGTATCCTAAATTAAATTATAAAATATGCAGGGCAAAAATTCCAATTGGCTATACTCAAACTATTTAATATCATACTCAGCTCTAGCATATTCCCCAATATTTGGGCGAAAACAATGTACTGAGCAAAAGTCAAATTGACTATTTACCAAATGACTTTATGACAGACCATGTATTCAACCTGCACCCCCTAATTGACAAACAAACCAACCAAAACAAGAGAAAAAGTGTTATCATGCTTTGTTGATTTCAAAAAACTTTCGGCTCAATTTGACGTAAGGTCTCCTATACAAAGTGTTGGGGGAAAAACATACGGCATTATAAAATCCATGTACACAAACAACAAGTGTGCTGTTAAAATTGGCAAAAAACATAGACATTTCTTTCAACAGGGCCGGGGGGTGAGACAGGGATGCAGCTTAAGCCCCATCCTCTTCGACATATATATCAACGAATTGGCGATGGCACAAGAACAATTTGTAGCACCCGGCCTCACCCTACTAGAATCTGAAGTCAAATGTCTACTATTTGCTGATGATCTGGTGCTTCTGTCCGCAGCCAAGGAGGGGCTACAGCAGCACCTAAATCTTCTGCACAAATTCCGTCAGACCTGGGACCTGACAGTAAATCTCAGTAAGACCAAAATAATGGTGTTCCAAAAAAGGTCCAGTTCCCAGGACCACAAACAAATTCCATCTAGACACTGTTGCCCTAGAGCACACAAAAAACTATAGGGTAATACCCGCTAATTATCAAAATTCAGAAAATAGACATTAAATTCTACAACCACCTAAATGGAAGCGATTCCCAAACCTTCCATAACAAAGCCATCACTCACAGAGAAATGAACATGGAGAAGAGTCCCCTAAACAAGCTAGTCCTGGGGCTCTGTTCACAAGCACAAACTTACCCCACAGAGCCCCAAGACAGCAACACAATTAGACCCAACCAAATCATGAGAAAACAAAATTACACATTGGAAACTATTTACAAAAAAACAGAGCAAACTAGAATGTTATTTGGTCCTAAACAGAGAGTACACAGTGGCAGAATACCTGACCACCGTGACTGACCCTAAACAGAGAGTACACAGTGGCAGAATACCTGACCACTGTGACTGACCCTAAACAGAGAGTACACAGTGGCAGAATACCTGACCACTGTGACTGACCCTAAACAGAGAGTACACAGTGGCAGAATACCTGACCACTGTGACTGACCCTAAACAGAGAGTACACAGTGGCAGAATACCTGACCACTGTGACTGACCCTAAACAGAGAGGACACAGTGGAAGAATACCTGACCACCGTGACTGACCCTAAACAGAGAGTACACAGTGGAAGAATACCTGACCACCGTGACTGACCCTAAACAGAGAGTACACAGTGGCAGAATACCTGACCACCGTGACTGACCCTAAACAGAGAGGACACAGTGTCAGAATACCTGACCACTGTGACTGACCCTAAACAGAGAGGACACAGTGGCAGAATACCTGACCACTGTGACTGACCCTAAACAGAGAGTACACAGTGGCAGAATACCTGACCACTGTGACTGACCCTAAACAGAGAGTACACAGTGGAAGAATACCTGACCACCGTGACTGACCCTAAACAGAGAGTACACAGTGGCAGAATACCTGACCACTGTGACTGACCCTAAACAGAGAGGACACAGTGGAAGAATACCTGACCACTGTGACTGACCCTAAACAGAGAGTACACAGTGGCAGAATACCTGACCACCGTGACTGACCCTAAACAGAGAGGACACAGTGACAGAATACCTGACCACTGTGACTGACCCTAAACAGAGAGTACACAGTACACAGTGGCAGAATACCTGACCACTGTGACTGACCCTAAACAGAGAGGACACAGTGGCAGAATACCTGACCACTGTGACTGACCCTAAACAGAGAGTACACAGTGGCAGAATACCTGACCACTGTGACTGACCCTAAACAGAGAGGACACAGTGGAAGAATACCTGACCACCGTGACTGACCCTAAACAGAGAGTACACAGTGGCAGAATACCTGACCACTGTGACTGACCCTAAACAGAGAGGACACAGTGGAAGAATACCTGACCACTGTGACTGACCCTAAACAGAGAGTACAAAGTGGCAGAATACCTGACCACCGTGACTGACCCTAAACAGAGAGGACACAGTGACAGAATACCTGACCACTGTGACTGACCCTAAACAGAGAGTACACAGTGGCAGAATACCTGACCACTGTGACTGACCCTAAACAGAGAGTACACAGTGGAAGAATACCTGACCACCGTGACTGACCCTAAACAGAGAGTACACAGTGGCAGAATACCTGACCACTGTGACTGACCCTAAACAGAGAGTACACAGTGGCAGAATACCTGACCACTGTGACTGACCCTAAACAGAGAGTACACAGTGGCAGAATACCTGACCACTGTGACTGACCCTAAACAGAGAGGACACAGTGGAAGAATACCTGACCACCGTGACTGACCCTAAACAGAGAGTACACAGTGGCAGAATACCTGACCACCGTGACTGACCCTAAACAGAGAGTACACAGTGGCAGAATACCTGACCACTGTGACTGACCCTAAACAGAGAGTACACAGTGGCAGAATACCTGACCACCGTGACTGACCCTAAACAGAGAGGACACAGTGTCAGAATACCTGACCACTGTGACTGACCCTAAACAGAGAGGACACAGTGGCAGAATACCTGACCACTGTGACTGACCCTAAACAGAGAGTACACAGTGGCAGAATACCTGACCACTGTGACTGACCCTAAACAGAGAGGACACAGTGGAAGAATACCTGACCACCGTGACTGACCCTAAACAGAGAGTACACAGTGGCAGAATACCTCACCACTGTGACTGACCCTAAACAGAGAGGACACAGTGGAAGAATACCTGACCACTGTGACTGACCCTAAACAGAGAGTACACAGTGGCAGAATACCTGACCACCGTGACTGACCCTAAACAGAGAGGACACAGTGACAGAATACCTGACCACTGTGACTGACCCTAAACAGAGAGTACACAGTGGCAGAATACCTGACCACTGTGACTGACCCTAAACAGAGAGTACACAGTGGAAGAATACCTGACCACCGTGACTGACCCTAAACAGAGAGTACACAGTGGCAGAATACCTGACCACTGTGACTGACCCTAAACAGAGAGTACACAGTGGCAGAATACCTGACCACTGTGACTGACCCTAAACAGAGAGTACACAGTGGCAGAATACCTGACCACTGTGACTGACCCTAAACAGAGAGTACACAGTGGCAGAATACCTGACCACTGTGACTGACCCTAAACAGAGAGTACACAGTGGAAGAATACCTGACCACTGTGACTGACCCTAAACAGAGAGTACACAGTGGAAGAATACCTGACCACTGTGACTGACCCTAAACAGAGAGGACACAGTGGCAGAATACCTTACCACCGTGACTGACCCTAAACAGAGAGTACACAGTGGAAGAATACCTGACCACCGTGACTGACCCTAAACAGAGAGTACACAGTAGAAGAATACCTGACCACTGTGACTGACCCTAAACAGAGAGGACACAGTGGCAGAATACCTGACCACTGTGACTGACCCTAAACAGAGAGTACACAGTGGCAGAATACCTGACCACTGTGACTGACCCTAAACAGAGAGTACACAGTGACAGAATACCTGACCACTGTGACTGACCCTAAACAGAGAGTACACAGTGACAGAATACCTGACCACCGTGACTGGCCCTAAACAGAGAGTACACAGTGGCAGAATACCTGACCACCGTGACTGACCCAACAGAGAGTACACAGTGGCAGAATACCTGACCACTGTGACTGACCCTAAACAGAGAGTACACAGTGGCAGAATACCTGACCACTGTGACTGACCCTAAACAGAGAGGACACAGTAGCAGAATACCTGACCACTGTGACTGACCCTACACAGAGAGGACACAGTGGAAGAATACCTGACCACTGTGACTGACCCTAAACAGAGAGGACACAGTGGCAGAATACCTGACCACTGTGACTGACCCTAAACAGAGAGTACACAGTGGCAGAATACCTGACCACCGTGACTGACCCTAAACAGAGAGGACACAGTGACAGAATACCTGACCACTGTGACTGACCCTAAACAGAGAGGACACAGTGGCAGAATACCTGACCAATGTGACTGACCCTAAACAGAGAGGACACAGTGGCAGAATACCTGACCACTGTGACTGACCCTAAACAGAGAGGACACAGTGGCAGAATACCTGACCACTGTGACTGACCCTAAACAGAGAGGACACAGTAGCAGAATACCTGACCACTGTGACTGACCCTAAACAGAGAGGACACAGTGGAAGAATACCTGACCACTGTGACTGACCCTAAACAGAGAGGACACAGTAGCAGAATACCTGACCACTGTGACTGACCCTAAACAGAGAGGACACAGTAGCAGAATACCTGACCACTGTGACTGACCCTAAACAGAGAGGACACAGTGGAAGAATACCTGACCACTGTGACTGACCCTAAACAGAGAGTACACAGTGGAAGAATACCTGACCACTGTGACTGACCCTAAACAGAGAGTACACAGTGGCAGAATACCTGACCACTGTGACTGACCCTAAACAGAGAGTACACAGTGGCAGAATACCTGACCACTGTGACTGACCCTAAACAGAGAGGACACAGTGTCAGAATACCTGACCACTGTGACTGACCCTAAACAGAGAGTACACAGTGGCAGAATACCTGACCACTGTGACTGACCCTAAACAGAGAGGACACAGTAGCAGAATACCTGACCACTGTGACTGACCCTAAACAGAGAGGACACAGTGGCAGAATACCTGACCACCGTGACTGACCCTAAACAGAGAGTACACAGTGGCAGAATACCTGACCACTGTGACTGACCCTACACAGAGAGGACACAGTGGAAGAATACCTGACCACCGTGACTGACCCTAAACAGAGAGGACACAGTGGAAGAATACCTGACCACTGTGACTGACCCTAAACAGAGAGTACACAGTGGCAGAATACCTGACCACCGTGGCTGACCCTAAACAGAGAGGACACAGTGACAGAATACCTGACCACTGTGACTGACCCTAAACAGAGAGTACACAGTGGCAGAATACCTGACCACTGTGACTGACCCTAAACAGAGAGGACACAGTGGCAGAATACCTGACCACTGTGACTGACCCTAAACAGAGAGTACACAGTGGCAGAATACCTGACCACTGTGACTGACCCTAAACAGAGAGTACACAGTGGCAGAATACCTGACCACTGTGACTGACCCTAAACAGAGAGGACACAGTGGAAGAATACCTGACCACTGTGACTGACCCTAAACAGAGAGTACACAGTGGCAGAATACCTGACCACCGTGACTGACCCTAAACAGAGAGGACACAGTGACAGAATACCTGACCACTGTGACTGACCCTAAACAGAGAGTACACAGTGGCAGAATACCTGACCACTGTGACTGACCGTAAACAGAGAGTACGCAGTGGAAGAATACCTGACCACCGTGACTGACCCTAAACAGAGAGTACACAGTGGCAGAATACCTGACCACCGTGACTGACCCTAAACAGAGAGTACACAGTGGCAGAATACCTGACCACTGTGACTGACCCTAAACAGAGAGGACACAGTGGCAGAATACCTGACCACTGTGACTGACCCTAAACAGAGAGGACACAGTGGAAGAATACCTGACCACCGTGACTGACCCTAAACAGAGAGTACACAGTGGCAGAATACCTGACCACCGTGACTGACCCTAAACAGAGAGTACACAGTGGCAGAATACCTGACCACTGTGACTGACCCTAAACAGAGAGTACACAGTGGCAGAATACCTGACCACCGTGACTGACCCTAAACAGAGAGGACACAGTGTCAGAATACCTGACCACTGTGACTGACCCTAAACAGAGAGGACACAGTGGCAGAATACCTGACCACTGTGACTGACCCTAAACAGAGAGTACACAGTGGCAGAATACCTGACCACTGTGACTGACCCTAAACAGAGAGGACACAGTGGAAGAATACCTGACCACCGTGACTGACCCTAAACAGAGAGTACACAGTGGCAGAATACCTCACCACTGTGACTGACCCTAAACAGAGAGGACACAGTGGAAGAATACCTGACCACTGTGACTGACCCTAAACAGAGAGTACACAGTGGCAGAATACCTGACCACCGTGACTGACCCTAAACAGAGAGGACACAGTGACAGAATACCTGACCACTGTGACTGACCCTAACAGAGAGAGTACACAGTGGCAGAATACCTGACCACTGTGACTGACCCTAAACAGAGAGTACACAGTGGAAGAATACCTGACCACCGTGACTGACCCTAAACAGAGAGTACACAGTGGCAGAATACCTGACCACTGTGACTGACCCTAAACAGAGAGTACACAGTGGCAGAATACCTGACCACTGTGACTGACCCTAAACAGAGAGTACACAGTGGCAGAATACCTGACCACTGTGACTGACCCTAAACAGAGAGTACACAGTGGCAGAATACCTGACCACTGTGACTGACCCTAAACAGAGAGTACACAGTGGAAGAATACCTGACCACTGTGACTGACCCTAAACAGAGAGTACACAGTGGAAGAATACCTGACCACTGTGACTGACCCTAAACAGAGAGGACACAGTGGCAGAATACCTGACCACCGTGACTGACCCTAAACAGAGAGTACACAGTGGAAGAATACCTGACCACCGTGACTGACCCTAAACAGAGAGTACACAGTGGATGAATACCTGACCACTGTGACTGACCCTAAACAGAGAGGACACAGTGGCAGAATACCTGACCACTGTGACTGACCCTAAACAGAGAGTACACAGTGGCAGAATACCTGACCACTGTGACTGACCCTAAACAGAGAGTACACAGTGACAGAATACCTGACCACTGTGACTGACCCTAAACAGAGAGTACACAGTGACAGAATACCTGACCACCGTGACTGGCCCTAAACAGAGAGTACACAGTGGCAGAATACCTGACCACCGTGACTGACCCTAAACAGAGAGTACACAGTGGCAGAATACCTGACCACTGTGACTGACCCTAAACAGAGAGTACACAGTGGCAGAATACCTGACCACTGTGACTGACCCTAAACAGAGAGGACACAGTAGCAGAATACCTGACCACTGTGACTGACCCTAAACAGAGAGGACACAGTGGAAGAATACCTGACCACTGTGACTGACCCTAAACAGAGAGGACACAGACCCTAAACAGAGAGGACACAGTAGCAGAATACCTGACCACTGTGACTGACCCTAAACAGAGAGGACACAGTGGCAGAATACCTGACCACTGTGACTGACCCTAAACAGAGAGGACACAGTGGAAGAATACCTGACCACTGTGACTGACCCTAAACAGAGAGTACACAGTGGCAGAATACCTGACCACTGTGACTGACCCTAAACAGAGAGTACACAGTGGAAGAATACCTGACCACTGTGACTGACCCTAAACAGAGAGTACACAGTAGCAGAATACCTGACCACTGTGACTGACCCTAAACAGAGAGGACACAGTGGAAGAATACCTGACCACTGTGACTGACCCTAAACAGAGAGTACAGAGTAGCAGAATACCTGACCACTGTGACTGACCCTAAACAGAGAGGACACAGTGGAAGAATACCTGACCACTGTGACTGACCCTAAACAGAGAGGACACAGTGGAAGAATACCTGACCACTGTGACTGACCCTAAACAGAGAGTACACAGTGGCAGAATACCTGACCACTGTGACTGACCCTAAACAGAGAGGACACAGTGGAAGAATACCTGACCACTGTGACTGACCCTAAACAGAGAGTACACAGTGGCAGAATACCTGACCACCGTGACTGACCCTAAACAGAGAGGACACAGTGGCAGAATACCTGACCACTGTGACTGACCCTAAACAGAGAGTACACAGCGGCAGAATACCTGACCACTGTGACTGGCCCTAAACAGAGAGGACACAGTGGCAGAATACCTGACCACTGTGACTGACCCTAAACAGAGAGTACACAGCGGCAGAATACCTGACCACTGTGACTGACCCTAAACAGAGAGGACACAGTGGAAGAATACCTGACCACCGTGACTGACCCTAAACAGAGAGTACACAGTGGCAGAATACCTGACCACTGTGACTGACCCTAAACAGAGAGGACACAGTGGAAGAATACCTGACCACTGTGACTGACCCTAAACAGAGAGGACACAGTGACAGAATACCTGACCACTGTGACTGACCCTAAACAGAGAGTACACAGTGGCAGAATACCTGACCACTGTGACTGACCCTAAACAGAGAGTACACCGTGGAAGAATACCTGACCACCGTGACTGACCCTAAACAGAGAGTACACAGTGGCAGAATACCTGACCACTGTGACTGACCCTAAACAGACAGTACACAGTGGCAGAATACCTGACCACTGTGACTGACCCTAAACAGAGAGTACACAGTGGCAGAATACCTGACCACTGTGACTGACCCTAAACAGAGAGTACACAGTGGCAGAATACCTGACCACTGTGACTGACCCTAAACAGAGAGTACACAGTGGAAGAATACCTGACCACTGTGACTGACCCTAAACAGAGAGTACACAGTGGAAGAATACCTGACCACTGTGACTGACCCTAAACAGAGAGGACACAGTGGCAGAATACCTGACCACCGTGACTGACCCTAAACAGAGAGTACACAGTGGAAGAATACCTGACCACTGTGACTGACCCTAAACAGAGAGGACACAGTGGAAGAATACCTGACCACTGTGACTGACCCTAAACAGAGAGGACACAGTGGCAGAATACCTGACCAATGTGACTGACCCTAAACAGAGAGTACACAGTGGCAGAATACCTGACCCTAAACAGAGAGTACACAGTGACAGGATACCTGACCACTGTGACTGACCCTAAACAGGGAGTACACAGTGACAGAATACCTGACCACCGTGACTGGCCCTAAACAGAGAGTACACAGTGGCAGAATACCTGACCACCGTGACTGACCCTAAACAGAGAGTACACAGTGGCAGAATACCTGACCACTGTGACTGACCCTAAACAGAGAGTACACAGTGGCAGAATACCTGACCACTGTGACTGACCCTAAACAGAGAGGACACAGTAGCAGAATACCTGACCACTGTGACTGACCCTAAACAGAGAGGACACAGTGGAAGAATACCTGACCACTGTGACTGACCCTAAACAGAGAGGACACAGTGGCAGAATACCTGACCACCGTGACTGGCCCTAAACAGAGAGTACACAGTGGCAGAATACCTGACCACTGTGACTGACCCTAAACAGAGAGTACACAGTGGCAGAATACCTGACCACTGTGACTGACCCTAAACAGAGAGGACACAGTGGCAGAATACCTGACCACTGTGACTGACCCTAAACAGAGAGGACACAGTAGCAGAATACCTGACCACTGTGACTGACCCTAAACAGAGAGGACACAGTGGAAGAATACCTGACCACTGTGACTGACCCTAAACAGAGAGGACACAGTGGAAGAATACCTGACCACTGTGACTGACCCTAAACAGAGAGGACACAGTAGCAGAATACCCAGAGAGGACACAGTGGAAGAATACCTGACCACTGTGACTGACCCTAAACAGAGAGGACACAGTGGAAGAATACCTGACCACTGTGACTGACCCTAAACAGAGAGTACACAGTGGCAGAATACCTGACCACTGTGACTGACCCTAAACAGAGAGTACACAGTGGCAGAATACCTGACCACCGTGACTGACCCTAAACAGAGAGTACACAGTGGCAGAATACCTGACCACTGTGACTGACCCTAAACAGAGAGGACACAGTGGAAGAATACCTGACCACTGTGACTGACCCTAAACAGAGAGTACACAGTGGAAGAATACCTGACCACTGTGACTGACCCTAAACAGAGAGTACACAGTGGCAGAATACCTGACCACCGTGACTCAACCAAAAACGTAGGAAATCTTTGACTATGTACAGACTCAGTGAGCATAGCCTTGCTATTGAGAAAGGCCGCCGAAAGCAGACATGGCTCTCAAGATAAGACAGGCTATGTGCAGACTGCCCACAAAATGAGATGGAAACTGAACTGCACTTCCTAACCTCCTGCCAAATGTTTGAACATATTAGAAACACATATTTCCCTCAGATTACACATAATTCAAAAGCAACTCCCATTTTGATAAACTCCCATATATATTGGGTGAAAAACCACAGTCTGCAACCACAGAAGCAATATTTGTGACCTGAAAGAGAGAAAGACAGAGACAGAGAGCTATTTCACTTGCTTTGGCAATGTAAACATGTTTCCCATACCAATAAAGCCCCTTAAATTGACATTGAAATTGAATTGAGAGAACCAGAGAGAGAGACTGAGAGTGAGTGAGTGAGTGAGTGAGTGACTGACTGACTGACTGAGTGACTGGTGGTGGTGCTGGGTGGGTATTCATAGATCATAGAAAAGATGTGAGTGAGGAGCGCTGCACAAAATGCATTACATATGCAGCTGTGCTATCGTGTGTGCAATTTATTTTTATTTAACTAGGCAAGTCAGTTAAGAACAAATTCTTATTTTCAATGACGGCCTAGAAACAGTTGGTTAACTGCCTGTTCAGGGGCAGAACGACAGATTTGTACCTTGTCAGCTCGGGGATTCAAACTTGCAACCTTTCGGATACTAGTCCAACGCTCTAACCACTAGGCTACCCTGCCGCCCCGATGATGTCCAAGGGGAAAAAACTGTGTTTGCAGTAACTTCTTTGTTGGTGTAATATCACAAACTGTCGTGACTGTTTCACCATTAAGGATTTCATCTCTAAGGGCCAGTTTCACTATGAACGACTCCAGCTTTAAGGGCCAGTTTATGAACGACTCCAGCTTTAAGGGCCAGTTTATGAACGACTCCAGCTTTAAGGGCCAGTTTATGAACGACTCCAGCTTTAAGGGCCAGTTTCACTATGAACGACTCCAGCTTTAAGGGCCAGTTTCACTATGAACGACTCCAGCTTTAAGGGCCAGTTTCACTGTGAACGACTCCAGCTTTAAGGGCCAGTTTATGAACGACTCCAGCTTTAAGGGCCAGTTTATGAACGACTCCAGCTTTAAGGGCCAGTTTCACTATGAACGACTCCAGCTTTAAGGGCCAGTTTCACTATGAACGACTCCAGCTTTAAGGGCCAGTTTCACTATGAACGACTCCAGCTTTAAGGGCCAGTTTCACTATGAACGACTCCAGCTTTAAGGGCCAGTTTCACTATGAACGACTCCAGCTTTAAGGGCCAGTTTCACTATGAACGACTCCAGCTTTAAGGGCCAGTTTCACCGTGAACGACTCCAGCTTTAAGGGCCAGTTTATGAACGACTCCAGCTTTAAGGGCCAGTTTATGAACGACTCCAGCTTTAAGGGCCAGTTTATGAACGACTCCAGCTTTAAGGGCCAGTTTATGAACGACTCCAGCTTTAAGGGCCAGTTTATGAACGACTCCAGCTTTAAGGGCCAGTTTATGAACGACTCCAGCTTTAAGGGCCAGTTTCACTATGAACGACTCCAGCTTTAAGGGCCAGTTTCACCGTGAACGACTCCAGCTTTAAGGGCCAGTTTATGAACGACTCCAGCTTTAAGGGCCAGTTTATGAACGACTCCAGCTTTAAGGGCCAGTTTCACTATGAACGACTCCAGCTTTAAGGGCCAGTTTCACTATGAATGACTCCAGCTTTAAGGGACAGTTTATGAACGACTCCAGCTTTAAGGGCCAGTTTATGAACGACTCCAGCTTTAAGGGCCAGTTTCACCGTGAACAACTCCAGCTTTAAGGGCCAGTTTATGAACGACTCCAGCTTTAAGGGCCAGTTTCACTATGAACGACTCCAGCTTTAAGGGCCAGTTTCACTATGAACGACTCCAGCTTTAAGGGCCAGTTTCACTATGAACGACTCCAGCTTTAAGGGCCAGTTTCACTATGAACGACTCCAGCTTTATGGGCCAGTTTCACCGTGAACGACTCCAGCTTTAAGGGCCAGTTTATGAACGACTCCAGCTTTATGGGCCAGTTTATGAACGACTCCAGCTTTAAGGGCCAGTTTATGAACGACTCCAGCTTTAAGGGCCAGTTTCACTATGAACGACTCTAGCTTTAAGGGCCAGTTTCACCGTGAACGACTCCAGCTTTAAGGGCCAGTTTATGAACGACTCCAGCTTTAAGGGCCAGTTTATGAACGACTCCAGCTTTAAGGGCCAGTTTATGAACGACTCCAGCTTTAAGGGCCAGTTTCACTATGAACGACTCCAGCTTTAAGGGCCAGTTTCACTATGAATGACTCCAGCTTTAAGGGCCAGTTTATGAACGACTACAGCTTTAAGGGCCAGTTTCACTATGAATGACTCCAGCTTTAAGGGACAGTTTATGAACGACTCCAGCTTTAAGGGCCAGTTTATGAATGACTCCAGCTTTAAGGGCCAGTTTCAACGTGAACAACTCCAGCTTTAAGGGCCAGTTTATGAACGACTCCAGCTTTAAGGGCCAGTTTATGAACGACTCTAGCTTTAAGGGACAGTTTCACCAAGAGGGATTCCAGCTTTAAGGGCCAGTTTATGAACAACTCCAGCTTTAAGGGCCAGTTTCACCGTGAACGACTCCAGCTTTAAGGGCCAGTTTATGAATGACTCCAGCTTTAAGGGCCAGTTTCACCGTGAACGACTCCAGCTTTAAGGGCCAGTTTATGAACGACTCCAGCTTTAAAGGCCAGTTTCCTAAAAACAGATGAAGCAGGCCAGGTTTAACAATTATCCTCAATGGAAAAGCCCCATTGTTTTAAGTCCAGGACTAGGGTTTATGTGGGAAACTATTTCAGTTCAAGTAAGATGTACGTTTACCCCATCTCTGTGAAAATCTACATTTAGTTATAAGGTACACTACAAGTATAGTAAAGCCAAGAAATGTGCCAATTAGCTAATTAAATGCTGTTGGATTCTTAGTGGGCAACTCAAGTAATTCCAAAACTCAAGGCTCAGACACATAATCCATCAATTCATTTTGTTCATTGATGTTCCAGTGTTATAATGAGCTGCAGACTAAAGAGAGTGAACCCTGCTTTCCACATTTTGGCCCTAGCCACTAGAGTTGTCTAGCCTGGAAGGTGAACTTCATCAGTACCACAGTGATCTGCAACCCCTAGTTTCTGGACCGGCACTAGTCCCTGGGATGTTGCAGACAGGTCTCAGATGGTTAGCGGACACTGATTTAGTATATAAGCTGCCTTCTTAAGCCAAAATCACACGGAAATACATCCTTCAACGGCGTGAAATGTGCGTGCGAGAGAGGCGAGCGTCAATTCACATACATACATAGCATATGCCAACATAATTGTTGAGAAAATCCTTAATAGTATTTGTTATGTTCGCTATGTATCCCCTGGGAATTTTGGTGTTCCTTTTGACTCAACTTAGATGTCCTACAGGAGCCACTGTACCTGCCTGGGCTAAACAGTTGTTGTTATGCTAGCTCACCAACTTGAAGATGTTGTAGCTAATAAACTCAGGCTCCCGGAGTTCCCTGGAGTTTTCTAGCCATAGCCTGCCTAGGCTATATGATCAATGGTTGGCTGCCATTGTTTTCAAATATGTAGCCTATTTGACTGATTAACCTTAGTTTACAGCCCGATACATTTTAAGCTGCATATTTTGTCTACTTAGCATAGGGAAGATTGTAACAATTCCTCTAATTACATTTCTACGACACACACATTCTCTAGACCAGATTTTATTCATTTGAACCAAAGCACTCCCCAAAATTAAATAAATAAATAAACAGGTTGTTGTTCTAGGAGTATGATTCTCGCTTATGGTGCAAGAGGTCCCGGGTTCAAATCCTGAACAAGCCCTTGGGGTCCCGAGTGGTAGCAGCGGTCTAAGGCACTGTATCTCAATGCTAGATGTGCCACTACAGACCCTGGTTTGATTCCAGGCTATATCACAACCGGATGTGATTGGGAGTCCCGTAGGGCTGCGCACAAGTGGCCCAGCGTCGTCCGGGTTTGGCCGTCATTGTAAATTTAAAAAAAATCTGAATTGACTTTGTCTAGTTAAGTTAAGGTTACATAAAAATTAACTTTGAACTTTATCAATCAAATCGGTTGTAAGCTACAGTGATAGTCTACTGTCAAGAAAATACAATGATGACGTGATATCTGATTCTGAACCCAGTTGATAAATGTATAGAATGTTGTTGCGTTCATGCATTGCGACACTGTTTATCATAAACACTAGCCTAGACATTACTTTGGCGCTGGCAGATGAACTTCTCAACACTAAATATACACATTTTAACTATACATTTCCCAATTCCAGACATTGTTCCGCGTAGACGCGAAAAATAGACTTTCTAATTTGACGCTGACGTTGATGCCGTTGACGGCGTTAACTTTCGCGCCAATTTGTTTTCTCTCGTACTCTCATGTGCGTTCTATTTCCCGCGTGACCACGCTCCTACTCACCATGACGTTGATGCCGCTCCTACTCACCATGACGTTGATGCCGCTCCTACTCACCATGACGTTGATGCCGCTCCTACGCACCATGACGTTGATGCCGCACCTACTCACCGTGACGTTGATGCCGCTCCTACTCACCGTGACGTTGATGCCGCTCCTACTCACCATGACGTTGATGCCGCTCCTACTCACCATGACGTTGATGCCGCTCCTACTCACCATGACGTTGATGCCGCTCCTACTCACTACTCACCATGACGTTGATGCCGCTCCTACTCACCATGACGTTGATGCCGCTCCTACTCACCATGACGTTGATGCCGCTCCTACTCACCATGACGTTGATGCCGCTCCTACTCACCATGACGTTGATGCCGCTCCTACTCACCATGACGTTGATGCCGCTCCTACTCACCATGACGTTGATGCCGCTCCTACTCACCATGACGTTGATGCCGCTCCTACTCACCATGACGTTGATGCCGCTCCTACTCACCATGACGTTGATGCCGCTCCTACTCACCATGACGTTGATGCCGCTCCTACTCACCATGACGTTGATGCCGCACCTACTCACCATGACGTTGATGCCGCTCCTACTCACCATGACGTTGATGCCGCTCCTACTCACCATGACGTTGATGCCGCTCCTACTCACCATGACGTTGATGCCGCTCCTACTCACCGTGACGTTGATGCCGCTCCTACTCACCATGACGTTGATACCGCTCCTACTCACCATGACGTTGATACCGCTCCTACTCACCATGACGTTGATGCCGCTCCTACTCACCATGACGTTGATGCCGCTCCTACTCACCATGACGTTGATGCCGCTCCTACTCACCATGTAGAATGTACTCTTTCTTTTTGCCATTAGATAAACCCAGAAGAAAAATAACTCATCTTTTAGCACATTTCATATTTTGACACTCCGGAAAACAGCCAGACCGCAGCAATAATCATATGGCAGTATTATCATTGAGAAGTATATATTATTTATTTGTATCACTTTACAGTCTCTCTGATCGCTCTGCACTCTAAATGCTCGTAGCCCAAATTGGTCTGACATGATTAACCCATCAAGAACAGCATTTCAATAGAGTGTTGGACAGTCTCTCTGGTCGCTCTGCACTCTAAATGCTCGTAAATCTCTCTCTCTCTCTTTATTGTTGCTTCTCCTTGTTTATATCCCTTCTGATCTCTGATTTAAAACTGCCACCTCTTCCTCCACCTCCTCCTGACACAAAAAGCCAATTTGAGAAAAAGTTTAATATTTTAAAGGGGGTGTAGTTATCTCTTATTATAACAATCAAAGGAGCAGCTGGATTGACTGACAGCCAATGATGTTAATATTGGTTTTATTATCATCATGGCGACAAAGCGAGATTTAGAGGATAAAAAGGATCAACTTGGTTCATTATGGCTGGTGTTGACATTTCGTATCCGTACGTCAGCCCAGCAGCCCTACTATATCTCTCACTCACCTTCTGTTAGGCTCTGTTTTACTTATCTGTCCTGTTTCTCCTGGCCTCACTATCGCTCTCTCAGCCGGTCTTTTTCTACCTCACCAAACATTCCTTTTATTTTTCATTCCCTTTCTCCCTCTCTCACCCCTTCTCTCCCTCTCTCACCCATCACCCCTTCTCTCCCTCTCTCACCCCTCACCCCTTCTCTCCCTCTCTCACCCCTCGCCCCTTATCTAAATCTCTCTCACCCCTCGCCCCCAAATTCCTCTCACCCCCTCTCCCTCTCACCCTCAAGAACAGCATTTCTCCCTCAATCACCCCTGTGTCTCTCCCTCTCTCACCCCTCACCCCTTCTCTGCTCTCTCAAATCTCACCCTCTCTCACCCCTCTCTCTCCCTCTTTATTCTCCCTTCTCACCCCTCCGCCCCTCTCTTGTTTATATCACTTCTGATCTCTGATTTCTCCCTGCCACCTTCTTCCCTCTCTCACCCCTCGCCCCTCCTGACACCCCTTCTCCAATTTGAGAAAAAGTTTAATATTTTACCCCTCGGGGTGTCAGTTATCTCTTATTATAACAATCAAAGGAGCAGCTTCTCTTGACTCTCAGCCAATGATGTTAATATTCTTTTATTATCATCATGGCTCCCGAGATTTAGAGATAAAAGGATCAACTTGGTTCATTATGGCTCATCCCCCTTCTCTCCCTCTCTTCACTCACCTGGCTGGCTCTGTTTCTCTCCCTCTCTCACCCCTCACCCCTTCTCTCCCTCTCTCACCCCTCACCCCCTTCTCTCTCAGGCTCCCTTCCCCCTTTCACCCCTCATCTCTCCCCTCTTTCACCCTCTCTCCCTCTCTCACCCCTCGCCCTTCTCTCCCTCTCACCCCTCACCCCTTCTCTTTCTCCCCTCCTCACCCCCATCTCTCCCTCTCTCACCCCTTCCCTTCTTCACCCCTCGCCCCCTCTCTCACCCCTCACCCCTTCTCTCCCTCTCTCACCCCCTTCCCTCACCCCCTCTCTCACCCCTCACCCCTTCTCTCCCTCTCTCACCCCTCACCCCTTCTCTCCCTCTCTCACCCCTCTCTCACCCCTCGCCCCTTCTCTCCCTCTCTCACCCCTCGCCCCTTCTCTCCCTCTCTCACCCCTCACCCCCCTCCCTCTCTCACCCCTCGCCCCCCCTCTCACCCCTCTCTCCCTCTCTCACCCCTCGCCCCTTCTCTCCCTCTCTCACCCCTCACCCCTTCTCTCCCTCTCTCACCCCTTTCCCCCCTCCTCCCTCTCTCACCCCTCGCCCCCTCTCTCACCCCTCGCCCCTTCTCCCTCTCTCACCCCTCGCCCCTTCTCTCCCTCTCTCACCCCTCGCCCCCTCTCTCACCCCTCACCCCTTCTCTCCCTCTCTCACCCCTCGCCCCCTCTCACCCCTCACCCCTTCTCTCCCTCTCTCACCCCTCACCCCTTCTCTCACCCCTCACCCCTTCTCTCCCTCTCTCACCCCTCACCCCTTCTCTCCCTCTCTCACCCCTTGCCCCCTCTCTCCCTCTCTCATCCCTCGCCCCTCTCTCACCCCTCCCCTCCTCTCCCTCTCTCACCCCTCGCCCCTTCTCTCTCCCCTCTCACCCCTCACCCCCTCTCTCACCCCTCACCCCTTCTCTCCCTCTCTCACCCCTCACCCCCTTCTCTCCCTCTCTCACCCCTCACCCCTTCTCTCCCTCTCTCACCCCTTGCCCCCTCTCTCCCCCTCACCCCTTCTCTCCCTCTCTCACCCCTTGCCCCCCCTCTCTCCCTCTCTCACCCCTCGTCCATCCCCCTCTCACCCCTCACCCCTTCTCTCCCTCTCACCCCTCACCCCTTCTCTCCCTCTCTCACCCCTCGCCCCTTCTCTCACCTCTTTCACCCCTTCTCTCCCTCTCTCACCCCTCGCCCCTTCCCCCCCTCTCTCACCCCTCACCCCTTCTCTCCCTCTCTCACCCCTCACCCCCTCTCTCCCCTCACCCCTTCTCTCCCTCTCTCACCCCTCCCCCTTCTCTCCCCTCACCCCTTCCCCCCCTCTCACCCCTCACCCCTTCTCTCCCTCTCTCACCCCTTGCCCCCCTCTCTCCTCTCTCACCCCTTCTCCCCTCTCTCACCCCTCACCCCTTCTCTCCCTCTCTTACCCCTCGCCCCTTATCTCCCTCTCTCACCCCTCGCCCCTTCTCTCCCTCTCTCACCCCTCCCCCTTCTCCCCCTCTCTCACCCCTCGTCCTCGCTCTCACCCCTCACCCCCTCTCTCACCCCCGCCCCCTATCTCACCCCTCGCCCCCTCTCTCACCCCTCCCCTTCTCTCCCTCTCTCACCCCTCGCCCCCTCCCCTCTTTCCCTCTCTAACCCCTCGCCCCCTCTCTCACCCCTTGCCCCCTCTTTCCCTCTCTCACCCCTCGCCCCCTCTCTCACCCCTTGCCCCCTCTCTCCCTCTCTCACCCCTCGCCCCCTCTCTCACCCCTCGCCCCTCTCTCTCTCTCACCCCTCGCCCCCTCTCTCCCTCTCTCACCCCTCACCCCCTCTCTCTCTCTCACCCCTCGCCCCCTTCATTCCCTCTCCCTTTATGTGGCCCAGGTTTAGTGTGATGTGCAAACAATTCAGTATTTTTCCCTTGTCCTTAGAGGCTGTTCTTTCAGTGTAGAGAGAGAGAGAGAGAGAGAGAGAAAGGGTGAGTAATAATGAGAGAAAGAAAGAAGGAAAGCAGAGAAAGAGAGCACTAATGTTGTTTATCCAAGTCAGGATTCAGTATCAGTCAGTCTGATCCGTGACATCAAAGTCTGGTGTTCTCCATGCTGCCCACTTCCCTGGGTGTCTGTCCATCACTTCCCTGGGTGTCTGTCCATCACTTCCCTGGGTGTCTGTCCATCACTTCCCTGGGTGTCTGTCCATCACTTCCCTGGGTGTCTGTCCATCACTTCCCTGGGTGTCTGTCCATCACTTCCCTGGGTGTCTGTCCATCACTTCCCTGGGTGTCTGTCCATCACTTCCCTGGGTGTCTGTCCATCACTTCCCTGGGTGTCTGTCCATCACTTCCCTGGGTGTCTGTCCATCACTTCCCTGGGTGTCTGTCCATCACTTCCCTGGGTGTCTGTCCATCACTTCCCTGGGTGTCTGTCCATCACTTCCCTGGGTGTCTGTCCATCACTTCCCTGGGTGTCTGTCCATCACTTCCCTGGGTGTCTGTCCATCACTTCCCTGGGTGTCTGTCCATCACATCCCTGGGTGTCTGTCCATCACTTCCCTGGGTGTCTGTCCATCACTTCCCTGGGTGTCTGTCCATCACTTCCCTGGGTGTCTG
>NC_056457.1:29941616-29964116 GCF_018296145.1 Oncorhynchus tshawytscha | reverse complement strand
CTCTCTAGGAGGACCGAAGGCTGCTGGTCATTCTCCCCTTCTCTCTATAGGCTGAGGTCAGCTCTGTAGTATATTCTGTCTCTCTAGGAGGACCGAAGGCTGCTGGTCATTCTCCCCTTCTCTCTGTAGGCTGAGGTCAGCTCTGTAGTATATTCTGTCTCTCTAGGAGGAACGAAGGCTGCTGGTCATTCTCCCCTTCTCTCTGTAGGCTGAGGTCAGCTCTGTAGTATATTCTGTCTCTCTAGGAGGACCGAAGGCTGCTGGTCATTCTCCCCTTCTCTCTATAGGCTGAGGTAAGCTCTGTAGTATATTCTGTCTCTCTAGGAGGAACGAAGGCTGCTGGTCATTCTCCCCTTCTCTCTATAGGCTGAGGTCAACTCTGTAGTATATTCTGTCTCTCTAGGAGGACCGAAGGCTGCTGGTCATTCTCCCCTTCTCTCTATAGGCTGAGGTCAGCTCTGTAGTATATTCTGTCTCTCTAGGAGGAACGAAGGCTGCTGGTCATTCTCTCCTCTCTGTAGGCTGAGGTCAACTCTGTAGTATATTCTGTCTCTCTAGGAGGAACGAAGGCTGCTGGTCATTCTCTCCTCTCTGTAGGCTGAGGTCAACTCTGTAGTATATTCTGTCTCTCTAGGAGGACCGAAGGCTGCTGGTCATTCTCTCTCCTCTCTGTAGGCTGAGGTCAGCTCTGTAGTATATTCTGTCTCTCTAGGAGGACCGAAGGCTGCTGGTCATTCTCTCCTCTCTGTAGGCTGAGGTCAGCTCTGTAGTATATTCTGTCTCTCTAGGAGGAACGAAGGCTGCTGGTCATTCTCTCCTCTCTGTAGGCTGAGGTCAGCTCTGTAGTATATTCTGTCTCTCTAGGAGGACCGAAGGCTGCTGGTCATTCTCCCCTTCTCTCTATAGGCTGAGGTCAGCTCTGTAGTATATTCTGTCTCTCTAGGAGGACCGAAGGCTGCTGGTCATTCTCCCCTTCTCTCTATAGGCTGAGGTCAGCTCTGTAGTATATTCTGTCTCTCTAGGAGGACCGAAGGCTGCTGGTCATTCTCCCCTTCTCTCTATAGGCTGAGGTCAGCTCTGTAGTATATTCTGTCTCTCTAGGAGGACCGAAGGCTGCTGGTCATTCTCCCCTTCTCTCTATAGGCTGAGGTCAGCTCTGTAGTATATTCTGTCTCTCTAGGAGGACCGAAGGCTGCTGGTCATTCTCCCCTTCTCTCTATAGGCTGAGGTCAGCTCTGTAGTATATTCTGTCTCTCTAGGAGGACCGAAGGCTGCTGGTCATTCTCCCCTTCTCTCTATAGGCTGAGGTCAGCTCTGTAGTATATTCTGTCTCTCTAGGAGGACCGAAGGCTGCTGGTCATTCTCTCCTCTCTGTAGGCTGAGGTCAGCTCTGTAGTATATTCTGTCTCTCTAGGAGGAACGAAGGCTGCTGGTCATTCTCCCCTTCTCTTTGTAGGCTGAGGTCAGCTCTGTGGCTGTACAGTAAGAAACGTCCATATGACACGTACACAGACATGACACACACATTCTCCGCTCCCTCGCCTCACCTCATCACATCAGCTGTCTCTCCTCTCTCCCTTTCTCTCTCTCTCTATTTCTCCATCTCTCTCACTATTTCTCCATCTCTCTCTCACTATTTCTCCATCTCTCTCTCACTATTTCTCCATCTCTCTCTGTTCCTCCATCTCTCTCTCTATATATCTCCATCTCTCTCACTATTTCTCCATCTCTCTCTCTCTGTTCCTCCATCTCTCTATATATATATCTCCATCTCTCTCACTATTTCTCCATCTCTCTCTCTCTGTTCCTCCATCTCTCTCTCTCTGTTCCTCCATCTCTCTCTCACTATTTCTCCATCTCTCTCTCACTATTTCTCCATCTCTCTCTGTTCCACCATCTCTCTCTCTCTATATATCTCCATCTCTCTCACTATTTCTCCATCTCTCTCTATTTCTCCATCTCTCTCTCACTATTTCTCCATCTCTCTCTGTTCCACCATCTCTCTCTCTATATATCTCCATCTCTCTCACTATTTCTCCATCTCTCTCTCTCTGTTCCTCCATCTCTCTCTCTGTTCCTCCATCTCTCTCTCACTATTTCTCCATCTCTCTCTCACTATTTCTCCATCTCTCTCACTATTTCTCCATCTCTCTCTGTTCCTCCATCTCTCTCTCTCTGTTCCTCCATCTCTCTCTCACTATTTCTCCATCTCTCTCACTATTTCTCCATCTCTCTCTGTTCCTCCATCTCTCTCTCTCTCTGTTCCTCCATCTCTCTCTCACTATTTCTCCATCTCTCTCTCACTATTTCTCCATCTCTCTCTGTTCCTCCATCTCTCTCTGTTTCTCCATCTCTCTGTTCCTCCATCCATCTCTCTATTTCTCCATCTCTCTATTTTTCTTGGTTGACAGCACACTCTCTCTGTCCCTGTCACTGTGTCTCAGTCACACTACTCTCAGGCGACAGCTTGTACACTGGTCCTGTCATTTAGCATCAGGCTAGACCACTGCTGAGTTACTCCAGGATACTGTGTTCCTATCTGGCCTTGTCATTTAGCATCAGGCTAGACCACTGCTGAGTTACTCCAGGATACTGTGTTCCTATCTGGCCTTGTCATTTAGCATCAGGCTAGACCACTGCTGAGTTACTCCAGGATACTGTGTTCCTATCTGGCCTTGTCATTTAGCATCAGGCTAGACCACTGCTGAGTTACTCCAGGATACTGTGTTCCTATCTGGCCTTGTCATTTAGCATCAGGCTAGACCACTGCTGAGTTACTCCAGGATACTGTGTTCCTATCTGGCCTTGTCATTTAGCATCAGGCTAGACCACTGCTGAGTTACTCCAGGATACTGTGTTCCTATCTGGCCTTGTCATTTAGCATCAGGCTAGACCACTGCTGAGTTACTCCACAGGCTAGACCACTGCTGAGTTACTCCACAGGCTAGACCACTGCTGAGTTACTCCACAGGCTAGACCACTGCTGAGTTACTCCACAGGCTAGACCACTACCGAGTTACTCCAGTAACTCAGGTAACTCAGGTAGCCTAGTGGTTAGAGCGTTGGGCCAGTAACCAGCAGGTAGTCTAGTGGTTAGAGCGTTGGGCCAGTAACCAGCAGGTAGCCTAGTGGTTAGAGCGTTGGGCCAGTAACCAGCAGGTAGTCTAGTGGTTAGAGCGTTGGGCCAGTAACCAGCAGGTAGTCTAGTGGTTAGAGCGTTGGGCCAGTAACCAGCAGGTAGCCTAGTGGTTAGAGCGTTGGGCCAGTAACCAGCAGGTAGCCTAGTGGTTAGAGCGTTGGGCCAGTAACCAGCAGGTAGCCTAGTGGTTAGAGCGTTGGGCCAGTAACCAGCAGGTAGCCTAGTGGTTAGAGCGTTGGACTAGTAACCAGCAGGTAGCCTAGTGGTTAGAGCGTTGGGCCAGTAACCAGCAGGTAGTCTAGTGGTTAGAGCGTTGGGCCAGTAACCAGCAGGTAGTCTAGTGGTTAGAGCGTTGGGCCAGTAACCGAAAGCATTATTATAGCTATTTTCACAACTGCAATTATAGGCGCAGTAGCTGGCATTGGAGCAACATGGCTGGGTTTTGACAAACAATGGGTGTGCCGAGGCTTGACCACTCACTGGCCAATCAGAACGTGGCTAAACACGTGGCTGCTTACTGTTGTGTGTTTACGGCTTTTTATGTATTGTGTTTTCATCAACACCAATTTGAATGTTAGTCCATTATAGCCTAGATGGTTAAATAGCTTGCCTGCCTCATATTGGCTGTGTTGAACATACAGTCCACATTGCTCTAATTCCATGGCTTCAATATGGCTAGGCCTATAGCATTAACACTGATATAAGGGCTAGGCCTATAGCATTAACACTGATATAGGGGCTAGGCCTATAGCATTAACAGTAATATAGGGGCTAGGCCTATAGCTTTAACACTGATATAGGGGTAGGCCTATAGCATCAACACTGATATAGGGGCTAGGCCTATAGCATTTACACTGATATAGGGGCTAGGCCTATAGCATTTACACTGATATAGGGGCTAGGTCTATAGCATTAACACTGATATAGGGGCTAGGCCTATTGCATTTACACTGTTAAACATAGGCTATAGCATTTATACTGATATAGGGGCTAGGCCTATAGCATTAACACTGATATAGGGGCTAGGCCTATAGCATTAACAGTGATATAGGGGCTAGGCCTATAGCATTAACAGTGATATAGGGGCTAGGCCTATAGCATTTACACTGATATAGGGGTAGGCCTATAGCATCAACACTGATATAGGGGCTAGGCCTATAGCATTTACACTGATATAGGGGCTAGGCCTATATCATTTACACTGATATAGGGGCTAGGTCTATAGCATTAACACTGATATAGGGGCTAGGCCTATTGCATTTACACTGTTAAACATAGGCTATAGCATTTATACTGATATAGGGGCTAGGCCTATAGCGTTAACACTGATATAGGGGCTAGGCCTATAGCATTAACAGTGATATAGGGGCTAGGCCTATAGCATCAACACTGATATAGGGGCTAGGCCTATAGCATTAACAGTGATATAGGGGCTAGGCCTATAGCATTAACACTGATATAGGGGCTAGGCCTATAGCAGTAACACTGATATAGGGCTAGGCCTATAGCATTAACACTGATATAGGGGCTAGGCCTATAGCATTAACAGTGATATAGGGGCTAGGCCTATAGCATTAACACTGATATAGGGGCTAGGCCTATAGCATTAACACTGATATAGGGGCTAGGCCTATAGCATTAACACTGATATAGGGGCTAGGCCTATAGCATTAACACTGATATAGGGGCTAGGCCTATAGCATTTACACTGGTATAGGGGTAGGCCTATAGCATTAACAGTGATATAGGGGCTAGGCCTATAGCATTAACACTGATATAGGGGCTAGGCCTATAGCATTAACACTGATATAGGGGCTAGGCCTATAGCATTAACAGTGATATAGGGGCTAGGCCTATAGCCTTAACACTGATATAGGGGCTAGGTCTATAGCATTTACACTGATATAGGGGCTAGGCCTATAGCATTAATAGTGATATAGGGGCTAGGCCTATAGCCTTAACACTGATATAGGGGCTAGGCCTATAGCATTAACACTGATATAGGGGCTAGGCCTATATCATTAACACTGATATAGGGGCTAGGCCTATAGCATTAACACTGATATAGGGCTAGACCTATAGCATTAACACTGATATAGGGGCTAGGCCTATAGCATTAACACTGATATAGGGGCTAGGCCTATAGCATTAACACTGATATAGGGCTAGGCCTATTGCATTAACAGTGATATAGGGCTAGGCCTATTGCATTAACAGTGATATAGGGGCTAGGCCTATAGCATTAACACTGATATAGGGGCTAGGCCTATAGCATTAACAGTGATATAGGGGCTAGGCCTATAGCATTAACAGTGATATAGGGGCTAGGCCTATAGCATCAACACTGATATAGGGCTAGGCCTATAGCATTAACAGTGATATAGGGGCTAGGCCTATAGCATTAACAGTGATATAGGGGCTAGGCCTATAGCATTAACACTGATATAGGGGCTAGGCCTATAGCATTAACAGTGATATAGGGGCTAGGCCTATAGCATTAACAGTGATATAGGGGCTAGGCCTATAGCATTAACACTGATATAGGGGCTAGGCCTATAGCATTAACACTGATATAGGGGCTAGGCCTATAGCATTAACACTGATATAGGGGCTAGGCCTATAGCATTAACACTGATATAGGAGCTAGGCCTATAGCATTAACACTGATATAGGGGCTAGGCCTATAGCATTAACACTGATATAGAAGCTAGGCCTATAGCATTTACACTGGTATATGGGTAGGCATATAGCATTAACAGTGATATAGGGGCTAGGCCTATTGCATTTACACTGTTAAACATAGGCTATAGCATTTATACTGATATAGGGGCTAGGCCTATAGCATTAACACTGATATAGGGGCTAGGCCTATAGCATTAACACTGATATAGGGGCTAGGCCTATTGCATTAACAGTGATATAGGGGCTAGGCCTATTGCATTAACAGTGATATAGGGGCTAGGCCTATAGCATTAACACTGATATAGGGGCTAGGCCTATAGCATTAACACTGATATAGGGGCTAGGCCTATAGCATTAACAGTGATATAGGGCTAGGCCTATAGCATCAACACTGATATAGGGGCTAGGCCTATAGCATTAACACTGATATAGGGGCTAGGCCTATAGCATTAACAGTGATATAGGGGCTAGGCCTATAGCATTAACAGTGATATAGGGGCTAGGCCTATAGCATTAACACTGATATAGGGCTAGGCCTATAGCATTAACACTGATATAGGGGCTAGGCCTATAGCATTAACACTGATATAGGGGCTAGGCCTATAGCATTAACACTGATATAGGAGCTAGGCCTATAGCATTAACACTGATATAGGGGCTAGGCCTATAGCATTAACACTGATATAGAAGCTAGGCCTATAGCATTTACACTGGTATATGGGTAGGCATATAGCATTAACAGTGATATAGGGCTAGGCCTATAGCATTAACACTGATATAGGGCTAGGCCTATAGCATTAACAGTGATATAGGGGCTAGGCCTATAGCATTAACACTGATATAGGGGCTAGTCCTATAGCATTAACACTGATATAGGGGCTAGGCCTATAGCATTAACAGTGATATATGGGCTAGGCCTATAGCCTTAACACTGATATAGGGGCTAGGCCTATAGCATTTACACTGATATAGGGGCTAGGCCTATAGCATTAACACTGATATAGGGGCTAGGCCTATAGCCTTAACACTGATATAGGGGCTAGGCCTATAGCATTAACACTGATATAGGGGCTAGGCCTATAGCATTAACAGTGATATAGGGGCTAGGCCTATAGCATTTACACTGATATAGGGGCTAGGCCTATAGCATTAACACTGATATAGGGGCTAGGCCTATAGCATTAACACTGATATAGGGGCTAGGCCTATAGCATTAACAGTGATATAGGGGCTAGGCCTATAGCATTAACACTGATATAGGGGCTAGGCCTATAGCATTTACACTGATATAGGGGCTAGGCCTATAGCATTAACAGTGATATAGGGGCTAGGCCTATAGCATTAACAGTGATATAGGGGCTAGGCCTATAGCATTAACAGTGATATAGGGGCTAGGCCTATAGCATTAACACTGATATAGGGGCTAGGCCTATAGCATTAACACTGATATAGGAGCTAGGCCTATAGCATTAACACTGATATAGGGGCTAGGCCTATAGCATTAACACTGATATAGAGGCTAGGCCTATAGCATTTACACTGGTATATGGGTAGGCATATAGCATTAACAGTGATATAGGGGCTAGGCCTATAGCATTAACACTGATATAGGGCTAGGCCTATAGCATTAACACTGATATAGGGGCTAGGCCTATAGCATTAACACTGATATAGGGGCTAGGCCTATAGCATTTACACTGATATAGGGGCTAGGCCTATAGCATTAACAGTGATATAGGGGCTAGGCCTATAGCATTAACAGTGATATAGGGGCTAGGCCTACTGTAAATTGTAGTCTGGACATGCCAAACTTAGTCAATACGCAAGACTAAATTCACTAGGCTATTGATAAGGCCTAAAAAGACAGTGCTAATTAAACAAAACAAAAACTTTTTTTTTGGAAAATGCTATGTCTAAATATAGTTACAGGTACTATAATTACTGGCAACTTGTAGACTTTTACGCACATCCAAACCTTTCACAGGGGGCTGGATAAAGGTCCAATATGAAGAGAAAGAGGGAATGTCCACTCACCGTTATACTGCTCCAAAATGTTATGTTTTATAGATCATTACAGATCATTTATTTGCACTCCAGAAATAGAAGATGAAAATTGCATTGCATAAAATAAAATAAAATTGAATAAAATTAAATGAAAAAAATAAACACAGGAATAGATCTGTAATAGAGCTGGGATAGATCTGTAATAGAGCTGTAATAGAGCTGGGATAGAGCTGTAATAGAGCTGGGATAGAGCTGTAATAGATCTGGGATAGAGCTGTAATAGAGCTGGGATAGAGCTGTAATAGAGCTGGGATAGAGCTGTAATAGAGCTGGGATAGAGCTGGGATAGAGCTGGAATAGAGCTGGGATAGGGCTGTAATAGAGCTGGGATAGAGCTGAAATAGAGCTGTAATAGAGCTGGGATAGAGCTGGGATAGAGCTGGGATAGAGCTGAAATAGAGCTGTAATAGAGCTGGGATAGAGCTGTAATAGAGCTGAAATAGAGCTGGGATAGAGCTGGGATAGAGCTGGGATAGAGCTGGGATAGTGCTGGGATAGAGCTGGGATAGAGTTGGGATAGAGCTGTAATAGAGCTGGGATAGGGCTGGGATAGAGCTGGGATAGAGTTGGGATAGAGCTGGAATAGAGCTGGGATAGAGTTGGGATAGAGCTGTAATAGAGCTGGGATAGAGCTGGGATAGAGCTGTGATAGAGCTGGGATAGAGCTGGGATAGAGCTGTAATAGAGCTGGGATAGAGCTGGGATAGAGTTGAAATAGAGCTGTAATAGAGCTGGGATAGAGTTGAAATAGAGCTGGGATAGAGTTGAAATAGAGCTGGGATAGAGCTGGGATAGAGTTGAAATAGAGCTGTAATAGAGCTGGGATAGAGCTGGGATAGAGTTGAAATAGAGCTGGGATAGAGTTGAAATAGAGCTGTAATAGAGCTGGGATAGAGTTGAAATAGAGTTGTAATAGAGCTGGGATAGAGCTGAAATAGAGCTGTAATAGAGCTGGGATAGAGCTGAAATAGAGCTGTAATAGAGCTGGGATAGAGTTGAAATAGAGCTGGGATAGAGTTTAAATAGAGCTGTAATAGAGCTGGGATAGAGCTGGGATTGAGCTGGGATAGAGTTGGGATAGAGCTGTAATAGATCTGGGATAGAGTTGAAATAGAGCTGTAATAGAGCTGGGATAGAGCTGAAATAGAGCTCGGATAGAGTTGAAATAGAGCTGTAATAGAGCTGGGATAGAGCTGGGATAGAGTTGAAATAGAGCTGTAATAGAGCTGGGATAGAGCTGAAATAGAGCTCGGATAGAGTTGAAATAGAGCTGGGATAGAGTTGAAATAGAGCTGTAATAGAGCTGGGATAGAGTTGAAATAGAGCTGGGATAGAGCTGGGATAGAGCTGAAATAGAGCTGTAATAGAGCTGGGATAGAGCTGGGATAGAGTTGTAATAGAGCTGGGATAGAGCTAAAATAGAGCTGTAATAGAGCTGGGATAGAGCTCTAATAGAGCTGGGATAGAGCTGGGATAGAGCTGTAATAGAGCTGGGATAGAGCTGGGATAGAGTTGAAATAGAGCTGTAATAGAGCTGGGATAGAGTTGAAATAGAGCTGGGATAGAGTTGAAATAGAGCTGTAATAGAGCTGGGATAGAGCTGAAATAGAGCTGTAATAGAGCTGGGATAGAGTTTAAATATTGCTGTAATAGAGCTGTGATAGAGCTGGGATAGAGCTGGGATAGAGCTGAAATAGAGCTGTAATAGAGCTGGGATAGAGCTGGGATAGAGCTGTAATAGAGCTGGGATAGAGCTGGGATAGAGTTGGGATAGAGCTGGAATAGAGCTGGGATAGAGTTGGGATAGAGCTGAAATAGAGCTGGGATAGAGCTGGGATAGAGCTGTAATAGAGCTGGGATAGAGCTGGGATAGAGCTGGGATAGAGCTGTAATAGAGCTGGGATAGAGCTGGGATAGAGCTGAAATAGAGCTGTAATAGAGCTGGGATAGAGCTGGGATAGAGTTGAAATAGAGCTGTAATAGAGCTGGGATAGAGTTGAAATAGAGCTGTAATAGAGCTGGGATAGAGTTGAAATAGAGCTGGGATAGAGCTGGGATAGAGTTGAAATAGAGCTGTAATAGAGCTGGGATAGAGCTGAAATAGAGCTGTAATAGAGCTGGGATAGAGTTGAAATAGAGCTGTAATAGAGCTGGGATAGAGCTGGGATAGAGTTGAAATAGAGCTGTAATAGAGCTGGGATAGAGTTGAAATAGAGCTGTAATAGAGCTGGGATAGAGCTGAAATAGAGCTGTAATAGAGCTGGGATAGAGCTGAAATAGAGCTGGGATAGAGCTGGGATAGAGTTGAAATAGAGCTGGGATAGAGTTGAAATAGAGCTGTAATAGAGCTGGGATAGAGTTGAAATAGAGCTGTAATAGAGCTGGGATAGAGCTGAAATAGAGCTGGGATAGAGTTGAAATAGAGCTGGGATAGAGCTGGGATAGAGCTGGGATTGAGCTGGGATAGAGCTGGGATAGAGTTGGGATAGAGCTGTAATAGAGCTGTAATAGATCTGGGATAGAGCTGGGATAGAGTTGAAATAGAGCTGTAATAGAGCTGGGATAGAGCTGAAATAGAGCTCGGATAGAGTTGAAATAGAGCTGTAATAGAGCTGGGATAGAGCTGGGATAGAGTTGAAATAGAGCTGTAATAGAGCTGGGATAGAGTTGAAATAGAGCTGGAATAGAGCTGGGATAGAGCTGTAATAGAGCTGGGATAGAGCTCTAATAGAGCTGGGATAGAGCTGGGATAGAGCTGGGATAGAGCTGAAATAGAGCTGTAATAGAGCTGGGATAGAGATGAAATAGAGCTGTAATAGAGCTGTAATAGAGCTGGGATAGAGCTGTAATAGAGCTGGGATAGAGCTGTGATAGAGCTGTAATAGAGCTGGGATAGAGCTGAAATAGAGCTGTAATAGAGCTGGGATAGAGCTGGGATAGTGCTGGGATAGAGTTGGGATAGAGCTGTAATAGAGCTGGGATAGTGCTGGGATAGAGCTGGGATAGAGTTGGGATAGAGTTGGAATAGAGCTGGGATAGAGTTGAAATAGAGCTGTAATAGAGCTGGGATAGAGCTGGGATTGAGCTGGGATAGAGCTGTAATAGAGCTGTAATAGAGCTGGGATAGAGCTGGGATAGAGCTGAAATAGAGCTGGGATAGAGCAGTAATAGAGCTGGGATAGAGCTGAAATAAAGCTGGGATAGAGCTGGGATAGAGCTGAAATAGAGCTGGGAAAGAGCTGTAATAGAGCTGGGATAGTGCTGGGATAGAGCTGGGATAGAGCTGGGATAGAGTTGGGATAGAGCTGTAATAGAGCTGGGATAGTGCTGGGATAGAGCTGGGATAGAGTTGAAATAGAGCTGTAATAGAGCTGGGATAGAGTTGAAATAGAGCTGTAATAGAGCTGGGATAGAGTTTAAATAGAGCTGGGATAGAGCTGGGATTGAGCTGGGATAGAGCTGGGATAGAGTTGAGATAGAGCTGTAATAGAGCTGTAATAGAGCTGGGATAGAGCTGGGATTGAGCTGGGATAGAGCTGTAATAGAGCTGTAATAGATCTGGGATAGAGCTGGGATAGAGTTGAAATAGAGCTGGGATAGAGCAGTAATAGAGCTGGGATAGAGCTGAAATAAAGCTGGGATAGAGCTGGGATAGAGCTGAAATAGAGCTGGGAAAGAGCTGTAATAGAGCTGGGATAGTACTGGGATAGAGCTGGGATAGAGCTGGGATAGAGTTGGGATAGAGCTGGGATAGTGCTGGGATAGAGCTGGGATAGAGCTGAAATAGAGCTGTAATAGAGCTGGGATAGAGTTGAAATAGAGCTGTAATAGAGCTGGGATAGAGCTGGGATTGAGCTGGGATAGAGCTGGGATAGAGTTGGGATAGAGCTGTAATAGAGCTGTAATAGATCTGGGATAGAGCTGGGATAGAGTTGAAATAGAGCTGTAATAGAGCTGAAATAGAGCTTGGATAGAGTTGAAATAGAGCTGGGATAGAGCTGGGATAGAGTTGAAATAGAGCTGTAATAGAGCTGGGATAGAGCTGAAATAAAGCTGTAATAGAGCTGGGATAGAGTTTAAATAGAGCTGTGATAGAGCTGGGATAGAGTTGGGATAGAGCTGGGATAGAGCTGTAATAGAGCTGGGATAGAGCTGGGATAGAGCTGGGATAGAGTTGAAATAGAGCTGTAATAGAGCTGAAATAGAGCTGTAATAGAGCTGGGATAGAGCTGGGATAGAGCTGTAATAGAGCTGGGATAGAGCTGTAATAGAGCTGGGATAGAGCTGTAATAGAGCTGGGATAGAGCTGTAATAGAGCTGGGATAGAGCTGGAATAGAGCTGGGATAGAGCTGTAATAGAGCTGGGATAGAGCTGGGATAGAGCTGTAATAGAGCTGGGATAGAGCTGAAATAGAGCTGTAATAGAGCTGGGATAGAGCTGAAATAGAGCTGTAATAGAGCTGGGATAGAGCTGGGATAGAGCTGTAATAGAGCTGGGATAGAGCTGTAATAGAGCTGGGATAGAGCTGGGATAGAGTTGAAATAGAGCTGTAATAGAGCTGGGATAGAGTTGAAATAGAGCTGGGATAGAGCTGAAATAGAGCTGTAATAGAGCTGGGATAGAGCTGGGATAGAGCTGGAATAGAGCTGGGATAGAGCTGGGATAGAGCTGGGATAGAGCTGTAATAGAGCTGGGATAGAGCTGAAATAGAGCTGTAATAGAGCTGGGATAGAGCTGAAATAGAGCTGTAATAGAGCTGGGATAGAGCTGGGATAGAGCTGGGATAGAGCTGTAATAGAGCTGTAATAGAGCTGGGATAGAGCTGGGATAGAGCTGTAATAGAGCTGGGATAGAGCTGAAATAGAGCTGGGATAGAGCTGAAATAGAGCTGGGATAGAGCTGTAATAGAGCTGGGATAGTACTGGGATAGAGCTGGGATAGAGCTGGGATAGAGTTGGGATAGAGCTGGGATAGTGCTGGGATAGAGCTGGGATAGAGCTGTAATAGAGCTGGGATAGAGCTGGGATAGAGTTGAAATAGAGCTGAAATAGAGCTGGGATAGAGCTGGGATAGAGTTGAAATAGAGCTGGGATAGAGCTGGGATAGAGTTGAAATAGAGCTGGGATAGAGTTGAAATAGAGCTGGGATAGAGCTGGGATAGAGTTGAAATAGAGCTGTAATAGAGCTGGGATAGAGCTGAAATAGAGCTGTAATAGAGCTGGGATAGAGTTGAAATAGAGCTGTAATAGAGCTGGGATAGAGTTGAAATAGAGCTGGGATAGAGTTGAAATAGAGTTGTAATAGAGCTGGGATAGAGCTGAAATAGAGCTGGGATAGAGCTGAAATAGAGCTGTAATAGAGCTGGGATAGAGTTGAAATAGAGCTGTAATAGAGCTGGGATAGAGTTTAAATAGAGCTGTAATAGAGCTGGGATAGAGCTGTAATAGAGCTGGGATAGAGCTGGGATAGAGTTGGGATAGAGCTGTAATAGATCTGGGATAGAGCTGGGATAGAGTTGAAATAGAGCTGTAATAGAGCTGGGATAGAGCTGAAATAGAGCTCGGATAGAGTTGAAATAGAGCTGTAATAGAGCTGGGATAGAGTTGAAATAGAGCTGTAATAGTGCTGGGATAGAGCTGGGATAGAGTTGAAATAGAGCTGTAATAGAGCTGGGATAGAGTTGAAATAGAGCTGGGATAGAGTTGAAATAGAGCTGTAATAGAGCTGGGATAGAGCTGTAATAGAGCTGGGATAGAGTTGAAATAGAGCTGTAATAGAGCTGGGATAGAGCTGAAATAGAGCTGTAATAGAGCTGGGATAGAGCTGAAATAGAGCTGTAATAGAGCTGGGATAGAGTTGAAATAGAGCTGGGATAGAGCTGGAATAGAGCTGGGATAGAGCTGAAATAGAGCTGGGATAGAGCTGGGATAGAGCTGGGATAGAGCTGTAATAGAGCTGCAATTGAGCTGGGATAGAGCTGGTATAGAGCTGAAATAGAGCTGGGATAGAGTTGTATTAGAGTTGAAATAGAGCTGTAATAGTGCTGGGATAGGAGCTGGGATAGAGTTGAAATAGAGCTGTAATAGAGCTGGGATAGAGCTGGGATAGAGTTGAAATAGAGCTGTAATAGAGCTGGGATAGAGTTGAAATAGAGTTGTAATAGAGCTGGGATAGAGCTGAAATAAAGCTGGGATAGACCTGCAATTGAGCTGGGATAGAGCTGGTATAGAGCTGAAATAGAGCTTGGATAGAGCTGGGATAGAGTTGTATTAGAGTTGAAATAGAGCTGAAATAGTGCTGGGATAGGAGCTGGGATAGAGTTGAAATAGAGCTGTAATAGAGCTGGGATAGAGTTGAAATAGAGTTGTAATAGAGCTGGGATAGAGCTGAAATAGAGCTGTAATAGAGCTGGGATAGAGTTTAAATAGAGCTGTAATAGAGCTGTGATAGAGCTGGGATAGAGTTTAAATAGAGCTGTAATAGAGCTGGGATAGAGCTGGGATGGAGTTGGGATAGAGCTGTAATTGAGCTGTAATAGAGCTGGGATAGAGCTGGGATAGAGCTGAAATAGAGCTGTAATAGATTTGAAATAGAGCTGTAATAGAGCTGGGATAGAGTTGAAATAGAGCTGTAATAGAGCTGGGATAGAGTTGAAATAGAGCTGTAATAGAGCTGGGATAGAGTTGAAATAGAGCTGTAATAGTGCTGGGATAGAGCTGGGATAGTGTTGAAATAGAGCTGTAATAGAGCTGGGATAGAGCTGGGATAGAGTTGAAATAGAGTTGTAATAGAGCTGGGATAGAGCTGAAATAGAGCTGTAATAGAGCTGGGATAGAGCTGAAATAGAGCTGTAATAGAGCTGGGATAGAGTTGAAATAGAGCTGTAATAGAGCTGGGATAGAGCTGGGATTGAGCTGGGATAGAGCTGTAATAGAGCTGTAATAGATCTGGGATAGAGCTGGGATAGAGTTGAAATAGAGCTGGGATAGAGTTTAAATAGAGCTGTAATAGAGCTGGGATAGAGCTGTAATAGAGCTGGGATAGAGCTGGGATAGAGTTGGGATAGAGCTGTAATAGATCTGGGATAGAGCTGGGATAGAGTTGAAATAGAGCTGTAATAGAGCTGGGATAGAGCTGGGATAGAGCTGAAATAGAGCTGTAATAGAGTTGAAATAGAGCTGTATAGAATAGAGCTGGGATAGAGTTGAAATAGAGCTGTAATAGTGCTGGGATAGAGCTGGGATAGAGCTGAAATAGAGCTGTAATAGAGCTGGGATAGAGCTGGGATAGAGTTGAAATAGAGCTGTAATAGAGCTGGGATAGAGTTGAAATAGAGCTGGGATAGAGTTGAAATAGAGCTGTAATAGAGCTGGGATAGAGCTGAAATAGAGCTGTAATAGAGCTGGGATAGAGCTGAAATAGAGCTGTAATAGAGCTGGGATAGAGTTGAAATAGAGCTGGGATAGAGCTGAAATAGAGCTGGGATAGAGCTGAAATAGAGCAGGGATAGAGCTGGGATAGAGCTTGGATAGAGCTGTAATAAAGCTGCAATTGAGCTGGGATAGAGCTGGTATAGAGCTGAAATAGAGCTGGGATAGAGTTGTATTAGAGTTGAAATAGAGCTGTAATAGTGCTGGGATAGGAGCTGGGATAGAGTTGAAATAGAGCTGTAATAGAGCTGGGATAGAGCTGGGATAGAGTTGAAATAGAGCTGTAATAGAGCTGGGATAGAGTTGAAATAGAGTTGTAATAGAGCTGGGATAGAGCTGAAATAAAGCTGGGATAGACCTGCAATTGAGCTGGGATAGAGCTGGTATAGAGCTGAAATAGAGCTTGGATAGAGCTGGGATAGAGTTGTATTAGAGTTGAAATAGAGCTGAAATAGTGCTGGGATAGGAGCTGGGATAGAGTTGAAATAGAGCTGTAATAGAGCTGGGATAGAGTTGAAATAGAGTTGTAATAGAGCTGGGATAGAGCTGAAATAGAGCTGTAATAGAGCTGGGATAGAGTTTAAATAGAGCTGTAATAGAGCTGTGATAGAGCTGGGATAGAGTTTAAATAGAGCTGTAATAGAGCTGTGATAGAGCTGTAATAGAGCTGGGATGGAGTTGGGATAGAGCTGTAATAGTGCTGGGATAGAGTTGTAATAGAGCTGGGATAGAGCTGAAATAGAGCTGTAATAGAGCTGTAATAGATCTGGGATAGAGCTGGGATAGAGTTGAAATAGAGCTGTAATAGAGCTGGGATAGAGCTGAAATAGAGCTCGGATAGAGTTGAAATAGAGCTGTAATAGAGCTGGGATAGAGTTGAAATAGAGCTGTAATAGTGCTGGGATAGAGCTGGGATAGTGTTGAAATAGAGCTGTAATAGAGCTGGGATAGAGCTGGGATAGAGTTGAAATAGAGTTGTAATAGAGCTGGGATAGAGCTGAAATAGAGCTGTAATAGAGCTGGGATAGAGCTGAAATAGAGCTGTAATAGAGCTGGGATAGAGCTGGGATTGAGCTGGGATAGAGCTGATAGAGTTGGGATAGAGCTGTAATAGAGCTGTAATAGAGCTGGGATAGAGTTGAAATAGAGCTGTAATAGAGCTGGGATAGAGCTGAAATAGAGCTGGGATAGAGTTGAAATAGAGCTGTAATAGAGCTGGGATAGAGTTGAAATAGAGCTGTAATAGAGCTGGGATAGAGCTGAAATAGAGCTGTAATAGAGCTGGGATAGAGTTTAAATAGAGCTGTAATAGAGCTGTGATAGAGCTGGGATAGAGCTGTAATAGAGCTGGGATAGAGCTGGGATAGAGCTGGGATGGAGTTGGGATAGAGCTGTAATTGAGCTGTAATAGAGCTGGGATAGAGTTGAAATAGAGCTGTAATAGAGCTGTGATAGAGTTGAAATAGAGCTGTAATAGAGCTGGGATAGAGTTGAAATAGAGCTGTAATAGAGCTGGGATAGAGCTGGGATAGAGTTGAAATAGAGCTGTAATAGAGCTGGGATAGAGTTGAAATAGAGCTGGGATAGAGCTGGGATAGAGCTGAAATAGAGCAGGGATAGAGCTGGGATAGAGCTGAAATAGAGCTGGGATAGAGCTGGGATACAGCTGAAATAGAGCTGGGATAGAGCTGAAATAGAGTTGTAATAGAGCTGGGATAGAGGTGGGATAGAGCTTGGATAGAGCTGTAATAAAGCTGCAATTGAGCTGGGATAGAGCTGGTATAGAGCTGAAATAGAGCTGGGATAGAGTTGTATTAGAGTTGAAATAGAGCTGTAATAGTGCTGGGATAGGAGCTGGGATAGAGTTGAAATAGAGCTGTAATAGAGCTGGGATAGAGCTGGGATAGAGTTGAAATAGAGCTGTAATAGAGCTGGGATAGAGTTGAAATAGAGTTGTAATAGAGCTGGGATAGAGCTGAAATAGAGCAGGGATAGAGCTTGGATAGAGCTGTAATAAAGCTGGGATAGACCTGCAATTGAGCTGGTATAGAGCTTGGATAGAGCTGGGATAGAGTTGTATTAGAGTTGAAATAGAGCTGTAATAGTGCTGGGATAGGAGCTGGGATAGAGTTGAAATAGAGCTGTAATAGAGCTGGGATAGAGTTGAAATAGAGTTGTATTAGAGCTGGGATAGAGCTGAAATAGAGCTGTAATAGAGCTGTGATAGAGCTGAAATAGAGCTGTAATAGAGCTGTAATAGAGCTGGGATAGAGTTTAAATAGAGCTGTAATAGAGCTGTGATATAGCTGGGATAGAGCTGTAATAGAGCTGGGATAGAGCTGGGTTGGAGTTGGGATAGAGCTGTAATTGAGCTGTAATAGAGCTGGGATAGAGCTGGGATAGAGTTGAAATAGGGCTGTAATAGAGCTGGGATAGAGCTGAAATAGAGCTGTAATAGAGTTGAAATAGAGCTGTAATAGAGCTGGGATAGAGCTGTAATAGAGCTGGGAAAGAGTTGAAATAGAGCTGGGATAGAGTTGAAATAGAGCTGTAATAGAGCTGGGATAGAGTTGAAATAGAGTTGTAATAGAGCTGGGATAGAGTTGAAATAGAGCTGGGATAGACCTGCAATTGAGCTGGTATAGAGCTTGGATAGAGCTGGGATAGAGTTGTATTAGAGTTGAAATAGAGCTGTAATAGAGCTGGGATAGAGCTGTAATAGAGCTGGGATAGAGTTGAAATAGAGTTGTAATAGAGCTGGGATAGAGTTGAAATAGAGCTGGGATAGAGCTGTAATAGAGCTGGGATAGAGCTTGGATAGAGTTGAAATAGAGTTGTAATAGAGCTGGGATAGAGCTGAAATAGAGCAGGGATAGAGCTGGGATAGAGCTTGGATAGAGCTGTAATAAAGCTGGGATAGAGCTGCAATTGAGCTGGGATAGAGCTGAAATAGAGCTGTAATAGAGCTGGGATAGAGTTGTATTAGAGTTGAAATAGAGCTGTAATAGTGCTGGGATAGGAGCTGGGATAGAGTTGAAATAGAGCTGTAATAGAGCTGTGATAGAGCTGGGATAGAGTTTAAATAGAGCTGTAATAGAGCTGGGATAGAGCTGGGATGGAGCTGTGATAGAGCTGAAATAGAGCTGTAATAGAGCTGGGATAGAGTTTAAATAGAGCTGTAATAGAGCTGATAGAGCTGGGATAGTGTTGAAATAGAGCTGTAATAGAGCTGGGATAGAGCTGGGATAGAGTTGAAATAGAGCTGTAATAGAGCTGGGATAGAGTTGAAATAGAGCTGGGACAGAGCTGGGATAGAGTTGAAATAGAGCTGGGATAGAGCTGAAATAGAGCTGTAATAGAGCTGGGATAGAGCTGGGATAGAGCTGAAATAGAGCTGGGATAGAGTTGTATTAGAGTTGAAATAGAGCTGTAATAGTGCTGGGATAGGAGCTGGGATAGAGGTGAAATAGAGCTGTAATAGAGCTGGGATAGAGCTGGGATAGAGCTGTAATAGAGTTGAAATAGAGTTGTAATAGAGCTGAAATAGAGCAGGGATAGAGCTTGGATAGAGCTGTAATAAAGCTGGGATAGAGCTGCAATTGAGCTGGGATAGAGCTGGTATAGAGCTGAAATAGAGCTTGGATAGAGCTGGGATAGAGTTGTATTAGAGTTGAAATAGAGCTGTAATAGTGCTGGGATAGGAGCTGGGATAGAGTTGAAATAGAGCTGTAATAGAGCTGGGATAGAGTTGAAATAGAGTTGTATTAGAGCTGGGATAGAGCTGAAATAGAGCTGTAATAGAGCTGTGATAGAGCTGAAATAGAGCTGTAATAGAGCTGGGATAGATTTTAAATAGAGCTGTAATAGAGCTGTGATTTAGCTGGGATAGAGCTGTAATAGAGCTGGGATAGAGCTGGGATGGAGTTGGGATAGAGCTGTAATTGAGCTGTAATAGAGCTGGGATAGAGCTGGGATAGAGTTGAAATAGGGCTGTAATAGAGCTGGGATAGAGCTGAAATAGAGCTGTAATAGAGTTGAAATAGAGCTGTAATAGAGCTGGGATAGAGCTGTAATAGAGCTGGGAAAGAGTTGAAATAGAGCTGGGATAGAGTTGAAATAGAGCTGTAATAGAGCTGGGATAGAGTTGAAATAGAGTTGTAATAGAGCTTGGATAGAGCTGTAATAAAGCTGGGATAGACCTGCAATTGAGCTGGTATAGAGCTTGGATAGAGCTGGGATAGAGTTGTATTAGAGTTGAAATAGAGCTGTAATAGTGCTGGGATAGGAGCTGGGATAGAGTTGAAATAGAGCTGTAATAGAGCTGGGATAGAGTTGAAATAGAGCTGTAATAGAGCTGGGATAGAGCTGGGATAGAGTTTAAATAGAGCTGTGATAGAGCTGGGATAGAGCTGGGATGGAGTTGGGATAGAGCTGGGATAGAGCTTGATAGAGCTGTAATAGAGCTGGGATAGAGCTGCAATTGAGCTGGGATAGAGCTGAAATAGAGCTGTAATAGAGCTGTAATAGAGCTGGGATAGAGCTGGGATAGAGTTGTATTAGAGTTGAAATAGAGCTGTAATAGTGCTGGGATAGGAGCTGGGATAGAGTTGAAATAGAGCTGTAATAGAGCTTTGATAGAGCTGGGATAGAGTTGAAATAGAGTTGTATTAGAGCTGGGATAGAGCTGTAATAGAGCTGTGATAGAGCTGAAATAGAGCTGTAATAGAGCTGGGATAGAGTTGAAATAGAGCTGTAATAGAGCTGATAGAGCTGGGATAGTGTTGAAATAGAGCTGTAATAGAGCTGGGATAGAGCTGGGATAGAGTTGAAATAGAGCTGTAATAGAGCTGGGATAGAGTTGAAATAGAGCTGGGATAGAGCTGGGATAGAGTTGAAATAGAGCTGTAATAGAGCTGGGATAGAGCTGAAATAGAGCTGGGATAGAGCTGAAATAGAGCTGGGATAGAGTTGAAATAGAGCTGTAATAGAGCTGGGATAGAGTTGAAATAGAGCTGGGATAGAGTTGAAATAGAGCTGTAATAGAGCTGGGATAGAGTTGTAATAGAGCTGGGATAGAGCTGTAATAGAGCTGGGATAGAGCTGAAATAGAGCTGGGATAGAGTTGAAATAGAGCTGTAATAGAGCTGGGATAGAGTTTAAATAGAGCTGTAATAGAGCTGGGATAGAGCTGAAATAGAGCTGTAATAGAGCTGGGATAGAGCTGGGATAGAGCTGTAATAGAGCTGGGATAGAGCTGGGATAGTGTTGTAATAGAGCTGGGATAGAGCTGAAATAGAGTTGGGATAGAGCTGGGATAGAGCTGAAATAGAGTTGGGATAGAGCTGAAATAGAGTTGTAATAGAGCTGGGATAGAGCTGAAATAGAGCAGGGATAGAGCTGGGATAGAGCTTGATAGAGCTGTAATAAAGCTGGGATAGAGCTGCAATTGAGCTGGGATAGAGCTGAAATAGAGCTGTAATAGAGCTGTAATAGAGCTGGGATAGAGCTGGGATAGAGTTGTATTAGAGTTGAAATAGAGCTGTAATAGTGCTGGGATAGGAGCTGGGATAGAGTTGAAATAGAGCTGTAATAGAGCTTTGATAGAGCTGGGATAGAGTTTAAATAGAGCTGTAATAGAGCTGGGATAGAGCTGGGATGGAGCTGTAATAGAGTTGAAATAGAGCTGTAATAGAGCTGGGATAGAGTTGAAATAGAGCTGTAATAGAGCTGGGATAGAGCTGGGATAGTGTTGAAATAGAGCTGTAATAGAGCTGGGATAGAGCTGGGATAGAGTTGAAATAGAGCTGTAATAGAGCTGGGATAGAGTTGAAATAGAGCTGGGATAGAGCTGGGATAGAGTTGAAATAGAGCTGTAATAGAGCTGGGATAGAGCTGAAATAGAGCTGGGATAGAGCTGAAATAGAGCTGGGATAGAGTTGAAATAGAGCTGTAATAGAGCTGGGATAGAGTTGAAATAGAGCTGGGATAGAGTTGAAATAGAGCTGTAATAGAGCTGGGATAGAGTTGTAATAGAGCTGGGATAGAGCTGTAATAGAGCTGGGATAGAGCTGAAATAGAGCTGGGATAGAGTTGAAATAGAGCTGTAATAGAGCTGGGATAGAGTTTAAATAGAGCTGTAATAGAGCTGGGATAGAGCTGAAATAGAGCTGTAATAGAGCTGGGATAGAGCTGGGATAGAGCTGTAATAGAGCTGGGATAGAGTTGAAATAGAGCTGTAATAGAGCTGGGATAGAGCTGAAATAGAGCTGGGATAGAGCTGAAATAGAGCTGTAATAGAGCTGGGATAGAGCTGAAATATAGTTGTAATAGAGCTGGGATAGAGCTGAAATAGAGTTGGGATAGAGCTGGGATAGAGCTGAAATAGAGCTGGGATAGAGCTTGGATAGAGCTGTAATAAAGCTGGGATAGAGCTGCAATTGAGCTGGGATAGAGCTGGTATAGAGTTGAAATAGAGCTGTAATAGATCTGAAATAGAGCTTAGATAGAGCTCTAATAGAGCTGGGATAGAGCTGTAATAGAGCTGGGATAGAGCTGAGAGCTATCTGACTTCCTGTTGTCGTGCTGTTCTTATGGCAGACTGCTCTCGTCTCTGGGATAGAGCTGTAATACAGCTGTAATAGAGCTGTAATAGAGCTGGGATAGAGCTGAACTATATCTGGGATAGAGCTGAAATAGAGCTGTAATAGAGCTGGGATAGAGCTGTAATAGAGCTGGGATAGAGCTGTAATAGAGCTGGGATAGAGCTTAAATAGAGCTGGGATAGAGCTGGGATAGAGCTGAAATAGAGCTGGGATAGAGCTGGGATAGAGCTGGGATATAGCTCTAATAGAGCTGGGATAGAGCTGTAATAGAGCTGGGATAGAGCTGAGAGCTATCTGACTTCCTGTTGTCGTGCTGTTCTTATGGCAGACTGCTCTCGTCTCTGCTTAAGAGGTGTAATATTTTGTTTTATGAAATCCAGAAATAATTCACTGACTAAAATGGGATCGTGACTAAGCTCTGACGGCCCTGTACTGATTAACTGAGATTATCATGCATACAAATGCACTCCGGCAGGCAAGCTCTCAGGCAGGCAGGCAAGCACTCAGGCAGGCAAAAAAGCAGTAAGGAATGCAAGCAGGAAGGCAGGCAAGCAAGCAGGAAGACAGGCAGGCAATCAGGAA
>NC_056457.1:29901616-29939116 GCF_018296145.1 Oncorhynchus tshawytscha | reverse complement strand
TTAACTGACCTGTAGGATGACTAACTGACCTGTAGGCTAATTAACTGACCTGTAGGATGACTAACTGACCCGTAGGCTAATTAACTGACCTGTAGGATGACTAACTGACCCGTAGGCTAATTAACTGACCTGTAGGATGACTAACTGACCCGTAGGCTAATTAACTGACCTGTAGGATGACTAACTGACCCGTAGGATGATTACCTGACCTGTAGGATGACTAACTGACCTGTAGGATGACTAACTGACCTGTAGGATGACTAACTGACCTGTAGGCTAATTAACTGACCCGTAGGATGACTACCTGACCTGTAGGATGACTAACTGACCTGTAGGATGACTAACTGACCTGTAGGCTGATTAACTGACCTGTAGGATGACTAACTGACCTGTAGGATGTAGGATGATTACCTGACCTGTAGGATGACTACCTGACCTTTAGGCTAATTAACTGACCTGTAGGATGACTAACTGACCGGTAGGCTAATTAACTGACCTGTAGGATGACTAACTGACCTGTAGGATGATTAACTGACCTGTAGGATGACTAACTGACCTGTAGGATGACTAACTGACCTGTAGGATGACTAACTGACCTGTAGGATGACTAACTGACCTGTAGGGATGACTAACTGACCTGTAGGATGACTAACTGACCTGTGACCTGGGATGACTAACTGACTGACCCTGTAGGATGACTAACTGACCTAGGATGACTAACTGACCTGTAGGATGACTAACTGACCTGTAGGATGACTAACTGACCTGTATTGATGACTAACTGACCCGTAGGCTAATTAACTGACCTGTAGGATGACTAACTGACCTGTAGGATGACTAACTGACCCGTAGGCTAATTAACTGACCTGTAGGATGACTAACTGACCCGTAGGATGATTACCTGACCTGTAGGATGACTAACTGACCTGTAGGATGATTAACTGACCTGTAGGATGACTAACTGACCCGTAGGCTAATTAACTGACCTGTAGGATGACTAACTGACCTGTAGGATGACTAACTGACCTGTAGGATGATTAACTAACCTGTAGGATGACTAACTGACCCGTAGGCTAATTAACTGACCTGTAGGATGATTAACTGACCTGTAGGATGACTAACTGACCCGTAGGCTAATTAACTGACCTGTAGGATGACTAACTGACCCGTAGGATGATTACCTGACCTGTAGGATGACTAACTGACCTGTAGGATGACTAACTGACCCGTAGGATGATTACCTGACCTGTAGGATGATTACCTGACCTGTAGGATGACTAACTGACCCGTAGGATGATTACCTGACCTGTAGGATGACTAACTGACCTGTAGGATGACTAACTGACCCGTAGGATGACTAACTGACCTGTAGGATGACTAGGAAACTGACCTGTAGGATGACTAACTGACCTGTAGGATGACTAACTGACCTGTAGGATGACTAACTGACCCGTAGGATGATGATTGACCTGACCTGTAGGATGACTAACTGACCTGTAGGATGACTAACTGACCTGTAGGATGACTAGGCTAATTAACTGACCAGTAGGATGACTAACTGACCCGTAGGATGATTACCTGACCTGTAGGATGACTAACTGACCTGTAGGATGACTAACTGACCCGTAGGATGATTACCTGACCTGTAGGATGACTAACTGACCTGTAGGATGACTAACTGACCCGTAGGATGATTACCTGACCGGTAGGTAAGATAATTAACTGATCAGTAGGATGATTACCTGACCGGTAGGATGATTACCTGATCAGTAGGATGATTACCTGACCTGTAGGATGACTAACTGACCCGTAGGATGATTACCTGACCGGTAGGTAAGATGATTAACTGATCAGTAGGATGATTACCTGACCGGTAGGATGATTACCTGATCAGTAGGATGATTACCTGACCTGTAGGATAACTTATTGACCTAGTTGGCTGCAGCAGCAGAGTGGAACTGTGGTTGGTGGCTGTGTGAAGATAGGTACAATATGGCTGGCTGGTTGGTGGCTGTGTGGAGATAGGTACAGTATGGTTGGCTGGTTGACAACTGACCCGTGGCTGTGTGGAGATAGGTACAGTATGGCTGGCTGGTTGGTGGCTGTGTGGAGATAGGTACAGTATGGCTAACTGGTTGGTGGCTGTGTGGAGATAGGTACAGTATCGTTGGCTTGTTGGTGGCTGTGTGGAGATAGGTACAGTATGGTTGGCTGGTTGGTGGCTGTGTGGAGATAGGTACAGTATGGTTGGCTGGTTGGTGGCTGTGTGGAGATAGGTACAGTATGGCTAACTGGTTGGTGGCTGTGTAGGGAGATAGGTACAGTATGGTTGGCTGGTTGGTGGCTGTGTGGAGATAGGTACAGTATGGTTGGCTGGTTGGTGGCTGTGTGGAGATAGGTACAGTATGGCTGGCTGGTTGGTGGCTGTGTGGAGATAGGTACAGTATGGCTAACTGGTTGGTGGCTGTGTGGAGATAGGTACAGTATCGTTGGCTGGTTGGTGGCTGTGTGGAGATAGGTACAGTATGGTTGGCTGGTTGGTGGCTGTGTGGAGATAGGTACAGTATGGCTAACTGGTTGGTGGCTGGATAGGTACAGGTGGCTGGTTGGTGGCTGTGGAGATAGGTACAGTATCGTTGGCTGGTTGGTGGCTGTGTGGAGATAGGTACAGTATCGTTGGCTGGTTGGTGGCTGTGTGGAGATAGGTACAGTATCGTTGGCTGGTTGGTGGCTGTGTGGAGATAGGTACAGTATCGTTGGCTGGTTGGTGGCTGTGTGGAGATACTGTCACCTTCTGACCTTAGTTCCTTTGTTTTGTCTTTGTTTTAGTATGGTCACGGCGTGATTTGGGGTGGGCAGTCTATGTTTGTTTTTCTAGGTGGTTAAATGTCTATGTGTTCGGCCTAGTATGATTCTCAATCAGAGGCAGGTGTCGTTCATGGTCTCTGATTGAGAATCACACTTAGGTCGCCTGTTTTCCCCATTTTGGTTGTGGGTGTTTATTTTCTGTCTTTGTGTTACGTGTGTATGTCACCAGACAGGACTGTTTCGTTTCGTATCATTCTAGTTGTTATTTTGTTTTGTGTTCAGTTTTGAGTATATTAAAAGTCATGAACACTTACCACGCTTTATTGTTTATTTCACATTTGTATGTTGTCTACCTCACTTGCTTTGGCAATGTTAACACATGTTTCCCATGCCAATAAAGCCCCTTGAATTGAATTGAATAAAAAGGGGGTGAAATGAGGAGAGAGGGGGAGATGGGAGGGAGGGGGAGAGCCATGGCATGTTGCAGGCTCAGATGCATACAACACAGATACAGGAAGACAATATGCCATGACAAACTGTCAACAATAAGAATATTTTTTCCTTTCAAGTATTCATGACAATGTATGGAACTTTTTTAACAGAATGAACACAAACACCATGTGTTCCCCTGGGACCTCAATGCCCCACTATGGCAAACACACACACCCCTGCCTAGTGTTTCCACCCGGTTGGTTGGTAATCCCTGCGTCTTCCCTCCTAATGCCCGATCAGAATGCAGAGAGGCTGTCCAGATTACTGCCAGATTTATATCACAACTCTTTGTTATCTCTAAATGATGGCCCTGGTAATATTACAATAACCACAGCAGCTTCCTGATCAGAGCCACACACAGCACGCTGTGAGAGAGTCAGAGACAGTTTAGCGTTCTCATATCCAACTGTAAAGACTCTATAGAGTACAACGTTGTTATTTTTTAAACCAACTTAAAAATCATAAATTGCACACTACATTTTAAAATGGAATGCCTGTCTTAACGTAAATCTAATTCTCAGAAGCTGGTTATGGTGAAATGATTTAAAGTTTAGTTTTCTCATTTTGAAAATGTAGACTGCACAAAACCCATTATGGAGCGTTCTACTATGTGGTTATTCTGCTGTGTGTCCTAACCCCCACCTCTAAGACAGTCTTCGGTGAATCTGGTCTCCTCTTTATTGTGAAGAAGGTGATTTCACTGTAAATAAAAGAAGAGTCAAGGCTGTTCCCATTTTGGTGGAGCAAAACTTTTCATTAAAGAAACATTGGTGTTCCAGAGCTGAAAACAGCAAGTATTTTCCTCCTCAACCCAATGCTATACTACATTACACACACACGCACGCACACACACACAGACACACATACACACAGACACAGACACACACACATACACATACACATACACAAACACACATACACACACACACGCATGCAGACACACAGAGACTCACACAGACACACACACACACACACACACACATACATATACACACACATACACACACACACATACACACACACACGCATGCAGACACATAGAGACTCACACAGACACAGACACACACACACACACACACACACACACACACACACACATACATACACATACACACACACACATACACACACACACACACGCATGCAGACACACAGAGACTCACACAGACACACACACACACATACACACACACATACACACACGCATGCAGACACACAGAGACTCACACAGACACACAGACACACACATACACACACACACACACACACACACACGCATGCAGACACACAGAGACTCACACAGACACACACACACACACGCATGCAGACACACAGAGACTCACACAGACACACAGACACACAGACACACACACACACATACACACACACACACGCATGCAGACACAGAGAGACTCACACAGACACACACACACATACACACATACACACACACACGCATGCAGACACATAGAGACTCACACAGACACACAGACACACACACACACATACACACACACACACACACACACGCATGCAGACACACAGAGACTCACACAGACACACAGACACACACACACACACACACACACACACACACACACACGCATGCAGACACACAGAGACTCACACAGACACACACACACACATACACACACACACATACACACACACACGCATGCAGACACATAGAGACTCACACAGACACACAGACACACACACACATACATATACACACACGCATGCAGACACACAGAGACACACACAGATGAAAGGAGCCACTGTAGACACTGTAGACAGATGCAATCCACTCTTCATTTCTTAAAGGATCAGCTTCACAGACATATGGTCTTTTTTCTCTGCATATCCTGATAAAGATGTTATATCTCCTGTCAGGCATATCAACTTCATCTGACAAGACGAGGAAAAACAATATAAGGTTGTTAACAGCCAATCATGAAATGTAGCTTTCGTGATTTACAAAAATGTTCCAAAATAGCTCCCTAAAGACCATGGACTTAAACATATCAAATGATAATGATTTAAACCAGAAGACAGAGAAGTCAATCAAATGCACAGTATGGAGCTCTGAGACGATTATATATCCATGTAATATCAACATAAATGATGTGTTGGGACATGTTTTCTGTTCTGTTTTGACCCGCTACACACACGGTTATTTAAGTGCACGGGTCAAGGTTTTGGTTGCTGTGGGTATGGCAATGGACTAAATGCAAAGTATAACAGAGGCTCAGTTCCAATCTGATCATTGGACATGTCCTCTTGTCCTCTATAGCCCTCTGGGTGTTCAAGCCACATCCCTAGATATCCCCAACCCCAAGGGACACACATTCATTTACTGCTTTTATACAGAGGGATCATTCAGATGGATTTCACTGTAATATAATACACTGTAATGCAATACACTGTAATCTAATACACTGTAATGTACTACACTGTAATGTAATACACTGTAATACACTGTAATGTAATGCGCTGTAATGTAATACACTGTAATCTAATACACTGTAATGCAATACACTGTAATCTAATACACTGTAATGTACTACACTGTAATCTAATACACTGTAATGTACTACACTAATGTAATACACTGTAATGTACTACACTGTAATGTAATACACTGTAATGTAATACACTGTAATGCAATACACTGTAATCTAATACACTAATGTACTACACTGTAATCTAATACACTGTAATACACTGTAATGTAATGCACTGTAATGTAATACACTGTAATCTAATACACTGTAATGCAATACACTGTAATGTAATACATTGTAATGTACTACACTGTAATGTAATACACTGTAATGTAGTACACTGTAATACACTGTAATGTAATACACTGTAATGTAATACACTGTAATGCAATACACTGTAATGTAATACACTGTAATGTAATACACTGTAATGCAATACACTGTAATACACTGTAATACACTGTAATACATTGTAATGTAGTACACTGTAATGTAATACACTGTAATACACTGTAATACACTGTAATACACTGTAATACACTGTAATGTAATGCACTGTAATGTAATACACTGTAATCTAATACACTGTAATGCAATACACTGTAATGCAATACACTGTAATGTAATACACTGTAATGTAGTACACTGTAATGTAGTACACTGTAATACACTGTAATGTAATACACTGTAATGCAATACACTGTAATGTAATACACTGTAATGTAATACACTGTAATGTAATACACTGTAATGCAATACACTGTAATACACTGTAATACACTGTAATACACTGTAATACACTGTAATACATTGTAATGTAGTACACTGTAATGTAATACACTGTAATACACTGTAATACACTGTAATACACTGTAATGTAATGCACTGTAATGTAATACACTGTAATCTAATACACTGTAATGCAATACACTGTAATGTAATACACTGTAATGTAGTACACTGTAATGTAATACACTGTAATGTAATACACTGTAATGTAGTACACTGTAATACACTGTAATGTAATACACTGTAATGCAATACACTGTAATGTAATACACTGTAATGTAATACACTGTAATGTAGTACACTGTAATGTAATACACTGTAATGTAGTACACTGTAATGTAATACACTGTAATGTAGTACACTGTAATACACTGTAATGTAATACACTGTAATGTAATACACTGTAATGTAATACACTGTAATACACTGTAATACACTGTAATACATTGTAATGTAATACACTGTATGCAATACACTGTAATGTAGTACACTGTAATGTAGTACACTGTAATGTAATACACTGTAATGTAATACACTGTAATATACTACACTGTAATGCTTTTGCCACTAACAGTCAAGGTGATGTGGATATATTCCACAGGCTTTTGATAGTAAATCTATCTATATTTTTTGGTGCACCGGTTTCATAAAGTCCTAGTAGTCATACCTGAATTGTCAATATTTATTTGGAAAAACATTATGGTAGAAAATGAACTAAGTCTAAACCTGGGCAGACATACTGTAGCCCGTCTAATAGACAATATTATGTCTGCGATCGATCAGTTCACGTAGAAGATACAGTCTCTTTGCAAACCCCGAATGATGAAGTATGAAAGTAAAGGTTTGAGGTACGAGGTGACTCCCATAGCTCATGGATCATTCTGCTAAAAGGGTTTTGACTGTTCCCTCAGCTGTAGGCGATGTGTCAGGGTTATGTACTGTAGCTGTAATGGATAGACCTCTATAGGCTGGAGAGTGTTCTATGGCTCCAGTACACTCGTATTAGATGGGACCAGGGGCCGTACGGCCTTCACTCGTATTAGATGGGACTAGGGGCCGTACGGCCTTCACTCGTATTAGATGGGACCAGGGGCCATACGGCCTTCACTCTTATTAGATGGGACCAGGGGCCGTACGGCCTTCACTCGTATTAGATGGGACCAGGGGCCGTACGGCCTTCACTCTTATTAGATGGGACCAGGGGCCGTACGGCCTTCACTCGTATTAGATGGGACTAGGGGCCGTATGGCCTTCACTCGTATTAGATGGGACCAGGGGCCGTACGGCCTTCACTCGTATTAGATGGGACTAGGGGCCGTACGGCCTTCACTCTTATTAGATGGGACCAGGGGCCGTACGGCCTTCACTCGTATTAGATGGGACTAGGGGCCGTACGGCCTTCACTCGTATTAGATGGGACTAGGGGCCGTACGGCCTTCACTCGTATTAGATGGGACTAGGGGCCGTACGGCCTTCACTCGTATTAGATGGGACTAGGGGCCGTACGGCCTTCACTCTTATTAGATGGGACCAGGGGCCGTACGGCCTTCACTCGTATTAGATGGGACCAGGGGCCGTACGGCCTTCACTCGTATTAGATGGGACTAGGGGCCATATGGCCTTCACTCGTATTAGATGGGACCAGGGGCCGTACGGCCTTCACTCGTATTAGATGGGACTAGGGGCCATGTGGCCTTCAAATCAAATCGTATTGGTCACATACACATATTTAGCAGATGTTGTTGCGGGTCTAGCAAAAATGATTATAAAATAAAAAATATACTCTGAAGCGGTGGATGTTGTGCACGCCTCCTGAGTCAGACTAGAAGTCCACTCTGAATACCTCTTCTCCGCCAGCGGTGTCTTGGAGCAGCCTCTGGGATAAGTTCAATTGCCCCGGGGGGTACGAACAAAGGCTCCAATTCGGGAATGTCGTATTTCTGGTCGTAATGTTGATGAGTTACCGCCGCTCTGAGTTATTTCCGTCTGTATGTAATAACACAAAAAGTTTCTGGGCTAATAGCATAAGAAATTAACACACAAAAAAAACAGTCTTATTAGTTGGGGCTAGTGGCCATACGGCCTTCATTCTTATTACTCTCACCTCTCAGCCCTCAATAATCCAGGCCAAAACCATCTGCCCCCGTATTAATGATATCTAGATCGGAACAGTCTGCACAGACTGGGACAGATCAATATTTACTGAGACAGGGATCTCTCTCACCCTCTATCTCTCTCTCTCTCTCTCTATCTCTCTCACCATCCCACTCACTCACTCACACTCACTCACTCACTCACTCACTCACTCACTCACTCACTCACTCACTCACTCACTCACTCACTCACTCACTCACACACACACACACACACACACACACACACACACACACACACACACACACACACACACACTAACTTCCTTCTTCTCTGTTGCCTGATTTGCATCCAACTGAGGACTGGCCAAGGCCGGTTACTGTACAGTATGTATGAGTGAGATGTTGATGTCAATGGGAGCAGCTCTAGTCCATACGTCAGTCTGCTCTGAGACAGGAGGGAACATAGGCCTGCTGAACATTACTTTTGTATGACTGATGTCAGAGAGAGCATCAAGGGTTCTTTACGAGAGAGTGAATCAGGAATTCAAAATGTAGACCGCCTTTGAAGAAAAGTACAGCACACCTTTTCACAATACAAAAGTTGGTGTAGATTTTTTTTAAAGCCAAATTCTCTCTAACATGTACAGGTGAAGTTGGAAGTTTATTGAAGTAGGAGTCAGTAAAATTATTTTTTCAACCACCCCACAAATGTCTTGTTAATAACCTCTTGAAACTAGGGGGCACAATTTTTATATTTCGAAAATAACGTTCCCAAAGTAAACCGCCTATTTCTCAGGACCAGATGCTAGAATATGCATATAATTGACAGCTTAGGATAGAAAACACTCAAAAGTTTCCAAAACTGTAAAAATATTGTCTGTGAGTATAACAGAACTGATATTGCTGGCGAAATCCTGAGAAAAATCCAATCAGGAAGTGACTCTTATTTTGAAACCCCTGTCTTTCTATGCATCCCTATTGCCCATTGAAAGGGATATCAACCGGATTCCTTTTTCTGTGGCTTCCCTAAGGTGTCTACAGCCTTTAGACGTAGTTTCAGGCCTTTATTTTGAAGAATGAGCGTAAACGACTACATTGCGTCAGTGGTCAGCTGAGGGCTCTCAGAGTGATTCTTGCGTAAAAGACAGAGGTAGTCATTTTTCCTCTCGCTCCTACTGAAAAGCCAATTGTCCCGGTTGATATATTATCGAATAGATATTTGAAAAACACCTTGGATTGATTATAAAAAACGTTTGCCATGTTTCTGTCGATATTATGGACATAATTTGGAGAAAAAAATTGCTTTGGCTGTAAAGCATAATTTCAAAATCTGAGATGACAGGGTGATTAACAACAGGCTAACCTGTGTTTCACTATATTTCACTTGTGATTTCATGAATATGAATATTTTCTAGTAATATTTTTTGACCGTTGTGCTATGCTAATTAGTGTAGTTGGTGACAATTCTCCGGGTTCGGGATGGGTAGTTTTAACAAACTATAGTTTTGGCAAGTCGGTTAGGACATTTACTTTGTGCATGACACAAGTTATTTTTCCAACAATTGTTTGCAGACAGATTATTTCACTTATAATTCACTGTATCTCAATTCCAGTGGGTCAGAAGTTTACATACACTAAGTCGACTGTGCCTTTAAACAGCTTGGAAAATTACAGAAAATTATGTTATGGCTTTAGAAGCTTATAATTGACGTAATTTGAGTCAATTGTAGGTGTACCTGTGGATGTATTTCAAGGCATACCGTCAAACTCAGTGCCTCTTTGCTTGACATCATGGGAAAATCTAAAGAAATCAGCCAAGACCTCAGAAAAATAATTGTAGACCTCCACAAGTCTGGCTCATACTTGGGAGCAATTTCCAAATGCCTGAAGGCACCACGTTCATCTGTACAAACAATAGGACCCAAGTATAAACACCTTGGGACCTCACAGCTGTCATACCACTCAGGAAGGAGACGCATTCTGTCTCCTAGAGATGAATGTACTTTGGTGCGAGAAGTGCAAATCAATCCCAGAACAACAGCAAAGGACCTTGTGAAGATGCTGGAGGAAACAGGTACAAAAGTATCTATATCCACAGTAAAAACGAGTCCTATATCGACATAACCTGAAAGACAGCTCAGCAAGGAAGAAGCCACAGCTCCAAAACCAACATAAAAAAGCCAGACTACGGTTTGCAACTGCACATGGGGAAAAATATCGTACTTTTCTGAGAAATGTCCTCTGGTCTGATGAAACAAAAATAGAACTGTTTGGCCACAATGACCATCGTTATGTTTGGAGGAAAAAGGGAGAGGCTTGCAAGCCGAAGAACACTATCCCAACCGTGAAGGATGGGGGTGGCAGCATCATGTTGTGGGGGTGCTTTGCTGCAGGAGGGACTGGTGCACTTCACAAAATAGATGGTATCATAAGGTAGGAAAATCATGTGGATATATTGAAGCAACATCTCAAGACATCAGTGATGAAGTTAAAGCTTGGTCGCTAATGGGTCTTCCAAATGGAAAATGACCCCAAGCATACTTCCAAAGTTGTGACAAGATGGCTTAAGGACAACAAAGTGTATTGGAGTGGCCATCACAAAGCCCTGACCTCAAACCTACAGACAATTTTGTGGGCAGAACTGAAAAAGTGTGTGTGATCAAGGAGGCCTTCAAACCTGACTCAGTTACACCAGCTCTGTCAGGAGGAATGTGCCAAAATTCACCCAACTTATTGTGGGAAGGTTGTGGAAGGCTACCCAAAATATTTGACCCAAGTTAAACAATTTAAAGGCAATGCTACCAAATACAAATTGAGTGCATGTAAACGTTTGACCCACTGGGAATGTGATGAAAGAAATAAAAGCTGAAATAAATAATTCTCTCTGCTATTCTCTCTGCTCTTATTCTGATATTTCACATTCTTAAAATAAATTGGTGATCCTAACTGACGTAAAACAGGGAATCTTTACTAGGATTACATGTCAGGATTTGTGAAAAACGGAGTTTAAATGTATTTGGCTAAGGTGTATGTAATCTTCCGACTTCAACTGTTTTTGTTGTCATGGACAGCATGTATTTAATTTTCATATGGCATGCATTACAATACTGAGGAGTTGGCTACAACATATGGGACCATCCTAAAAGGCTAACAGGCTAGAAGGCTAACAGACAGGTACGCTAACAGACTGGCAGGCTAACAGACTAGCAGGCTAACAGACTAGCAGGCTAACAGACTAGTAGGCTAACAGACTAGAAGGCTAACAGGCTAGTAGGCTAACAGACTAGAAGGCTAACAGGCTAGTAGGCTAACAGACTAGCAGGCTAACAGACTAGTAGGCTAACAGACTAGAAGGCTAACAGACAAGAAGGCTAACAGACTAGCAGGCTAACAGACTAGCAGGCTAACAGACTAGAAGGCTAACAGGCTAACAGACTAGAAGGCTAACAGGCTAGTAGGCTAACAGACTAGCAGGCTAACAGACTAGAAGGCTAACAGACTAGCAGGCTAACAGACTAGAAGGCTAACAGACTAGAAGGCTAACAGACTAGCAGGCTAACAGACTAGCAGGCTAACAGACTAGAAGGCTAACAGTCTAGCAGCTGGTTGAGTGACAACCAGAGACCTTGTGGGAGTTATCTCTGTCATTTAATTCTCCCATGATACCACAGTCATTTCCCCTAAGTGGACGGACATCTTCTAAATGATGTCATAATATCTGTCGGTAACCAGAATATTAGAAAGCTGTGGCCATCAGCGAACCAGTGAATATTGAACGCACATTGAGTGATCACCGAGTGGACATTGTCTGAGCATTGAATGCACATTGGGTGAACATTGAATGCACATTGGGTGAACATTGAATGCACATTGGGTGAACATTGAATGCACATCGGGTGAACATTGAATGCACATTGGGTGAACATTGAATGCACATTGGGTGAACATTGAATGCACATCGGGTGAACATTGAATGCACATTGGGTGAACATTGAATGCACATCGGGTGAACATTGAATGCACATTGGGTGAACATTGAATGCACATCGGGTGAACATTGAATGCACATCGGGTGAACATTGAATGCACATCGGGTGAACATTGAATGCACATTGGGTGAACATTGAATGTCACACAGCTTTTTTTGTATCTCTGTAGAGAGATACATGAGGTGTATCAAGCTGTTACATTGAGAGAACCGTGTTATCCCCCAATCCTGTTGTCAGATGTTTTCACTGTCAAACTATTTTGACAGAGGTAAGGGAATAAAAACACAGATTAGAGGGAATTAGATTATGAACACTTTCATATTTTTGTCCTGAATGTCTTATTGTACTGGAGATACCTTTTTGGCCAGGTAAACTGAGGTAAACACAGGGGGAAAAAATATGAGGGAGAGATTCAATAAATGAAACATAGAAGAAAGTCAGATCACATCTCTCTGTTCCTATTCCTCGCCTACAAGCAACTGAAGAGAGAGCCACCAACACAGAGAATAAAGAAATGACTATTGCCCCATCGCACTCACCTGTCTTCATGAAGTACTTCGAGAGGCTGGTCATGGCCCACAGCATGCCAGGCACACTCGATCCACTCCAATTAGCTTATCGCACCAACAAATCCACAGAAGATTTCATTTGCATCACTATTCACACGGCCGTAACACATCTGGACAAGAGCAACACCTACAGTATGTGAGAATGCTGTTCAGCATACAACACTATTGTTCCCTCCAAGCTCGTCACCAATCTCAGAGCCCTGGGTCTGGACACCACCCTCTGCAACTGGATCCTGGACATCCTGGTGGTAAGACCACGGGATATGAGGATTGGCAACAACACCTCTTCCCTACTGACTCTTAACACAGCCCTCTGCTGTACCTGCTGTTCACCTCATGACTAGTAACGGCGACCCGTTACTATTGAACATAGGACTTCAGTTGGAGAACAATGTCAACTAGATCATATCAAATTCTAAAATCAAGAAAATATCAGAAATAGAACACGACTGAATTACAGTGCAGATATTCTAGTGCAGACTCTAGTGCAGGAAAAGCAATACTTTTTGATGACAAAATCAAACCGGCCTGAGCCGTGCTTTGGGGTGCAATTCATGGAGATTGCACACGGACACAACAGCGACACAGCAGTAGCGGTGTGTGTAAATAATGGAGGAACCAAGTCAGAAAAAAAAGCCATATTACAACTAATGCTTGATAATTACGTTGTTCAGGCTCCTCTATAACCCGTAAGAATTGCATTCATGATGGACCTCTTGAGTGGTGCAGCGGTCTAAGGCACTGCAATGCTTGAGGCGTCACTACAGACGCTGGTTTGATCCCGGGCTGTGTTGCAGCCAGCCGCGACCGGGAAACCCATGAGGCAACGCACAATTGGCCCAGCATCGTCCGGGTTAGGGGACGATGTCCTTGTCCCATCGCGCTCTAGAGATTCCTGTGGTGGGCCGGGCGCAATGCACAATGACACGGTCGTCAGTTGTACAGTGTTTCCTCCGACACATTGGTGAGGCTGGCTTCCAGGTTAAGCGAGCAGTGTGTCAAGAAGCAGTGCGGCTTGGCAGGGTCATGTCATGAAAACATATATAATAATTGTTTTTAAGCGCATTCGTACGACACCATGACATATAAGACAGAAAAGCCATACATCGTTTCACAAACAGGTCCAAAAGACAACAGTCACACTCACAGTGGTTGAATAAATTCATCCACACATAGGTCTGACTATTGATTCAGGACCACGGACAGTTAATGTGAGTCAGAGCAAATAAAACAGGCGCGCTGCCTCAGCTATTTCAGTACCGTGCTGGATAGAAAACAGTCACACACAGCATCAAATTACGTCAAAGAATAAGCTGCCCATTCAGATAACAAGCCAGTAGACCCTAATACAAAAACACAACCATTTAGCATTTCCCACACAAAATGAACAGCCAGCTATTACTTCCCATTGCAAACATATTTTATCACATTCAGCACACAAAATAACCGATGATATAAAGTTCAAATGCAACAATGTTTCTATTGCATTATATCAAAGCGACAGTAACAGGAAGTGAACTGCAATAACAAAACAAAACAAATGTGCCACTCACCAGATAGTGAGCATGTGAAAATAAAGTCCATCCTCTAGTCCTTCTTTATGAAATGGACAATGTCAGGGTCACATGATTTGTCCTTTGATTTTATATCCGAGAGAAGTACTTTCTCCATTGAGATCAAAGCCAAGGCTGACAGTTGGGCCTGCTCGGTGGTGTTCCTGGAGTAAGTCAGAGAATGTCCTTACGTCTGAGACAGTGGATACGGGAGCGGTCAAAACTAGACAGGTAAGCAGATACATTTGGTACATACTCTCAGGTCAGCCGGGCCCCTACCCTCAAAGTCAGACTTGGAGTACATCACTGTGATTACAGTTTTGAGGAGTTGGTCCCATAGCTTTGGGAAGGATTCCCGATATTATGGGGAAGGATTCCCTATATTAGGGGGAAGGATTCCCTATATTATGGGGAAGGATTCCCTATATTATGGGGAATGATTCCCTATATTTTGGGGAAGGATTCCCTATATTATGGGGAAGGATTCCCTATATTATGGGGAAGGATTCCCTATATTATGGGGAAGGATTCCCTATATTATGGGGAAGGATTCCCTATATTTTGGGGAAGGATTCCCTATATCTGGGGACCTGTTGTGGGTCAAGGAGGGCAAGGAACATGAGCCTTTCGTGGTCCTTGAACCTGTTCCTTAGCTGAGTGAGAAGGTTGTATATGATCCCACTCTGTGGCTGTTGGTACCGCACGAGAACATCTTCATGCCCTTCGCCCTCTCGGAACCCCGGTCTCATGCACAGTGTCCTCGTTTATAGAATAAAATGTATATTTCTCCCTCTCCGTGCTGCTGCAGAAGTCGTCGTTCCTGGACAGGCAGAACTGCATGTCTAACTCGCTGTTCTGCTAAATCCCACACAACACGTCGGAGCTAAAATTGAGTTGAACGTGAATAGCAGGAAGCAAAAGTCATCAGGTGTATCCATCTGCACTCAGAACTGTCTTCATCAAAGTCATCATGATGGTCCACTATGTATTCAAAGAGCTCTAGGAGTTCCTCCCTCTTATCATACACAGTGCAAACCAAACGTGAGGACAAGTTCCACAGTAGTTTTGTGCGTTTGACTGATCTTGTGATAAAGGCCACTAGGCCATTAAGATTTTGCAGCACCTTGTGACATCACCGGATTGAGAGTCTGTGCATTGCACTAAATGAACAGAACCTGCCGGATGGTTTCTTTGACCTTGGATTGTAATCCCTTTAGACCAGAGGCCGTGACGGCAACCCCATCATAACAATGTGCCACTACTATGCATCCATACTCCTCCAAACACCAGAGACCCTGACGGCAGCCCCATCATAACAATGTGCCACTACTATAGCAGTGCATCCATACTCCTCCAGACACCAGAGAACCCGGGCTGCAACAGCCTCTGCCCACTTGTCCTCAGTGACATAATCACACTTGCAAAAATGTCAGTATTGTGTGTAGATTGATGAGGGGGGGGGGACTATTTAATCGATTTTAGAATGAGGCTATAATGAAACAAAATGTGGAAAAAGTCAAGGGGGTCTGAATACTTTCTGAATGCACCGTACACACACACATACATATATATATATATATACATTCATGCTACACACACACCACACCTGTTGCTACCAGACTCTTTACTATTGCTAATACTGTAGAATTGAAACACTTGCCCCCAAATCCCTCCTTCTCTGATACATATTTTGGACTGTACATTGTGTCATCCTGTGTTATACTGATGCTAAAAACACTTATCTATTCTACTGAGCCTAGGAACCCACAAGTAAGGTGTATTCTCCTCAAACTGAACTCTGGACTTCAAAAAGCCAGTTCCACTGTTTTTGTTGAATTGTTGTCCTCTAATCAGGGACTGATTTTAGAACTGGGACACCAGGTGGCTGCAGTGACTTATGAGGTAGAACAGAAAGCGTGCAGAAACAGAAAGCAGGCAGAAACAGAAAGCGTGCAGAAACAGAAAGCGTGCAGAAACAGAAACAGAAAGCAGGCAGAAACAGAAAGCGTGCAGAAACAGAAAGCGTGCAGAAACAGAAAGCAGGCAGAAACAGAAAGCGTGCAGAAACAGAAACAGAAAGCGTGCAGAAACAGAAAGCGTGCAGAAACAGAAAGCGTGCAGAAACAGAAAGCGTGCAGAAACAGAAAGCGTGCAGAAACAGAAAGCAGGCAGAAACAGAAAGCGTGCAGAAACAGAAAGCGTGCAGAAACAGAAAGCGTGCAGAAACAGAAACAGAAAGCGTGCAGAAACAGAAAGCGTGCAGAAACAGAAAGCAGGCAGAAACAGAAAGCGTGCAGAAACAGAAAGCGTGCAGAAACAGAAAGCAGGCAGAAACAGAAAGCAGGCAGAAACAGAAAGCGTGCAGAAACAGAAACAGAAAGCGTGCAGAAACAGAAACAGAAAGCGTGCAGAAACAGAAACAGAAAGCGTGCAGAAACAGAAACAGAAAGCGTGCAGAAACAGAAAGCAGGCAGAAACAGAAAGCAGGCAGAAACAGAAAGCAGGCAGAAACAGAAAGCGTGCAGAAACAGAAACAGAAAGCGTGCAGAAACAGAAACAGAAAGCGTGCAGAAACAGAAAGCGTGCAGAAACAGAAAGCGTGCAGAAACAGAAAGCGTGCAGAAACAGAAAGCAGGCAGAAACAGAAAGCGTGCAGAAACAGAAACAGAAACAGAAACAGAAACAGAAACAGAAAGCAGGCAGAAACAGAAAGCAGGCAGAAACAGAAAGCGTGCAGAAACAGAAACAGAAAGCAGGCAGAAACAGAAAGCAGGCAGAAACAGAAAGCGTGCAGAAACAGAAACAGAAACAGAAACAGAAACAGAAACAGAAACAGAAAGCAGGCAGAAACAGAAAGCAGGCAGAAACAGAAAGCGTGCAGAAACAGAAACAGAAACAGAAAGCAGGTAGAACAGAAAGCGTGCAGAAACAGAAAGCAGGCAGAAACAGAAAGCGTGCAGAAACAGAAAGCGTGCAGAAACAGAAAGCAGGCAGAAACAGAAAGCGTGCAGAAACAGAAAGCGTGCAGAAACAGAAACAGAAAGCGTGCAGAAACAGAATGCGTGCAGAAACAGAAAGCGTGCAGAAACAGAAACAGAAAGCGTGCAGAAACAGAAACAGAAAGCGTGCAGAAACAGAAAGCGTGCAGAAACAGAAAGCGTGCAGAAACAGAAAGCAGGCAGAAACAGAAACAGAAACAGAAAGCAGGTAGAACAGAAAGCGTGCAGAAACAGAAAGCGTGCAGAAACAGAAACAGAAAGCGTGCAGAAACAGAAAGCGTGCAGAAACAGAAAGCGTGCAGAAACAGAAAGCGTGCAGAAACAGAAACAGAAAGCGTGCAGAAACAGAAACAGAAAGCGTGCAGAAACAGAAACAGAAAGCGTGCAGAAACAGAAAGCAGGCAGAAACAGAAAGCAGGCAGAAACAGAAAGCAGGCAGAAACAGAAAGCGTGCAGAAACAGAAGCAGAAAGCGTGCAGAAACAGAAACAGAAAGCGTGCGGAAACAGAAAGCGTGCAGAAACAGAAAGCGTGCAGAAACAGAAAGCGTGCAGAAACAGAAACAGAAAGCGTGCAGAAACAGAAAGCAGGCAGAAACAGAAAGCGTGCAGAAACAGAAACAGAAACAGAAACAGAAACAGAAAGCAGGCAGAAACAGAAAGCAGGCAGAAACAGAAAGCGTGCAGAAACAGAAACAGAAAGCAGGCAGAAACAGAAAGCAGGCAGAAACAGAAAGCGTGCAGAAACAGAAACAGAAACAGAAACAGAAACAGAAACAGAAACAGAAAGCAGGCAGAAACAGAAAGCAGGCAGAAACAGAAAGCGTGCAGAAACAGAAACAGAAACAGAAAGCAGGTAGAACAGAAAGCGTGCAGAAACAGAAAGCAGGCAGAAACAGAAAGCGTGCAGAAACAGAAAGCGTGCAGAAACAGAAAGCAGGCAGAAACAGAAAGCGTGCAGAAACAGAAAGCGTGCAGAAACAGAAACAGAAAGCGTGCAGAAACAGAATGCGTGCAGAAACAGAAAGCGTGCAGAAACAGAAACAGAAAGCGTGCAGAAACAGAAACAGAAAGCGTGCAGAAACCCCTTTAGACCCCTCCCTTCAGACTCCTCCCTTTAGACGCCTCAGACCCTTCAAACTCCTAACTTCAGACTCCTCGCTTCAGGCCCCTCCCTTGATAATCCTCACTTCAGACTCCTCCCTTTAGACCTCTCCCTTCAAACTCCCCTCACTTCAGACTCCTCCTTTCAGACCCCTTGCTTCTGACCCCTCGCTTCAGACTCCTCCCTTCAGTCCCCTCCCTTTAGACCCCTCCCTTCAGACTCCTCCCTTTAGACTCCTCCCTTCAGACTCCTCCCTTCAGACTCCTCCCTTCAGACTCCTCCCTTTAGACCCCTCCCTTCAGACTCCTCCCTTCAGACTCCTCCCTTTAGACCCCTCCCTTCAGACTCCTCCCTTTAGACCCCTCCCTTCAAACTCCTCACTTCAGACTCCTCGCTTCAGTCCCCTCCCTTGATAATCCTCACTTCAGACTCCTCCCTTCAGACTCCTCCCTTTAGACCCCTCCCTTCAGACTCCTCCCTTTAAACCCCTCCCTTCAAACTCCTCACTTCAGACTCCTCGCTTCAGGCCCCTCCCTTGATAATCCTCACTTCAGACTCCTCCTTTCAGATCCCTCATTTCAGGCCCATCCCTTCAGACTCCTCCCTTCAGTCCCCTCCCTTCAGACTCCTCCCTTCAGACTCCTCCCTTCAGATCCTACATTTCAGACCCCTCATTTCAGACCCCTCCCTTCAGACTCCTCCCTTCAGACTCCTCCCTTTAGACCCCTCCCTTCAGACTCCTCCCTTTAGACCCCTGAAAGGGAAAGGAGGAAGGGTTCTGTTTTGCTTTTGACCCAACTGTGAGGTTATGTAAGCCTTATAATCGTCCTAATCAAGCACTGATAAAGGATTGTGTGCCCATATTCATACATACAGCTGTTCTTACAGTTTATATTCAAATTCAGGGAATAGTACTGTTTGTGTGCAACCCAGAGTGAAATTGAATTCTACATGCCAATGTCTTTCACTGTGTTATTTCCTCAGTGATTCTCCACAGAGATGTAACGGGGGTGAAAGATGGAACTGATATCTGAGTTTTATAATTCAGACAAGAATCTCAATAATTCAATCAGCCTCTCAAATGACCTCGTGGGTTGTGTTTATTAGGATAATAGAATCATCCTTCGTCTCTCATACACACACAAATACACACACACTCGCCTGCACACGCGCAAAACACACACACAGGGAAGGATGAGGCCTAGAGTGAGTGAGGATGGAGCCTAAGGAAGGGAGGGAGAGGAGAGGTTGAAGGACTGTGAAAGGGTCAGGATGAATAAGGACATCGTGTTATATAGTATTGACCATAATCTGAAACACATATGGCTACTGCATGGGGCCCTGACACTGTCCCCTAAGGTGAATATGATGGGACAGGAGAAGGAGGAGAGAGGGAGGAGGAGGAGGAGGAGAGGGGGAGACGGAGGAGGAGGAGGAGAGAGGGAGGAGGAGGAGGAGGAGGAGAGAGGGAGACGGAGGAGGAGGAGGAGAGAGAGAAGGAGGAGAGAGGAGGAGGAGGAGGAGGAGAGGGGGAGACGGAGGAGGAGGAGAGAGGGAGACGGAGGAGGAGGAGGGAGGGAGAGAGAAGGAGGAAGAGGAGGAGAGAGGGAGAGGAGGAGGAGAGAGAAGAGGAGGAGGAGGAGGAGAGAGGGAGGAGAAAGCGAGAGGGAGGAGAAAGCGAGAGGGAGGAGGAGGAGAGCGGGTGAAAGAGGAGAGGAGGAGGAGAGAGGGAGAAGGAGGAGAGGAGGAGGAGAGAAGGAGAAGGTGAGAGGGAGGAGAGGAGGAGGAGAGAGGGAGAAGGAGAGGAGGAGAGAAGGAGGGATAGTTAACATCTTGATTAATGATGAAGAAACATACAGTTGAAGTCGGAAGTTTACATACACTTTAGCCAAATACATTTTAACTCAGTTTTTCACAATTCCTGACATTTAATCCTAGTAAAAATTCACTGTCAGGTCAGTTAGGATCACCACTTTATTTTAAGAATGTGAAATGTCGGATTAATAGTAGAGAGAATGATTTATTTCAGCTTTTTATTTCATTCATCACATTCCCAGTAGGTCAGAAGTTTACATCCACTCAATTAGTATTTGGTAGCATTGCCTTTAAATTGTTTAACTTGGGTCAAACATTTAGGGTTACCTTCCACAAGCTTCACACAATAAGTTGGGTGAATTTTGTCCCATTCCTCCTGACAGAGCTGCTGTAACTGAGTCAGGTTTGTAGGCCTACTTGCTCGCACACGCTTTTTCAGTTCTGCCCACAAATTTTCTTTAGGATTGAGGTCAGGGCTTTGTGATGGCCACTTCAATACCTTGACTTTATTGTCCTTAAGCCATTTTGCCACAACTTTGGAAGTATGCTTGTGGTCATTGTCCATTTGGAAGACCCATTTGAGACCAAGCTTTAACTTACTGACTGATGTCTTGAGATGTTGCTTCAATATATCCACATCATTTTCTTTCCTCATGAAGCCATCTATTTTATGAAGTGCACCAGTCCCTCCTGCAGCAAAGCACCCCCACAACATGATGCTGCCACCCCCGTGCTTCACGGTTGGGATGGTGTTCTTCGGCTTGCAAGCCTCCCGTTTTCCTCCTAACAAAACGATGGTCATTGTGGCCAAACAGTTCTATTTTGTTTCATCAGACCAAAGGGCATTTCACCAAAAAGTACGATCTTTGTCCCCATGTGTAGTTGCAAACCGTAGTCTGGCTTTTTTCTGGCGGTTTTGGAGCAGTGGCTTCTTCCTTGCTGAGTGACCTTTCGGGTGATGTCGATATAGGACGTGATCCCTGTTGTCTTTCCCGCTCTCTCATTCCACACCCACTTCCTTTTGTCCACCAAGCCGTCATGTCGGATTAGCCCACTAGGGAATCTTCCCTGTCCTTGTTAGTAACTAATACCTACTGTTTGTTTATGCGTAAATAATAAATAAATAAATAAGCCAATTTGTGTATGGATTATTCATAGTTAAGGCTGTGTTCGTGCAGATAACCAACAATTTACAACATTTGGAAAGAGACTAACGTGAGGTAAATAATAATTAATTAATTTGAAGACTAATTGATCAGATATTAAAATATCTGAAGAGTTATAATCAGAAAATTATAACTTTGTAATCTGAAGATTTTCCTTTGGTGCCCCGACTTCCTAGTTAATTCCATTTACATGATTAGTTTAATCACGTAATAATAATTACAGAGAATTGATTTAATGAAATAAGTCTTCACTTTAATGATGCCACTGTGATCAAAGCAAAGAGAGGCTATTTAAAGAATCTAGAATATAAAATATATTTTGATTTGTTTAACACTTTTGGGTTACTACATGATTCCATAAGTGTTATTTCATAGTTTTGATGTCTTCACTATTATACTATTATTCTACATTGTAGAAAATAGTCAAAATTAAGGAAAAACCTTGAATGAGTAGGCGTTCTAAAACTGTTGACCAGTAGTGTAACATGATTCTAACAGTTGTTGTTCCAGCTCATACCAGCCAATCAAACATTCAAGAGGATATGAACACAATCAACTGACGTGTTACAAAATCAGTAAAGCAGATTACAGTTATGCACATCTCTCTCTCTCTCTCTCTCTCTCTCTCTCTCTCTCTCTCTCTCTCTCTCTCTCTCTCTCTCTCTCTCTCTCTCTCTCTCTCTCTCTCTCTCTCTCTCTCTCTCTGTGCTGTAGTGATTAATGACAGTAGTTAATTAGTCTGATCAACCACTTCTGGGAGATTATTAATCAGTGTGTGTGTGTGTGGGTGGGTGCGTGTGTGTGTGTGCGTGTGCGTTTGTGTTTGTGTGTGTGTGTCAGCACGTTTGCGCGGGGGTTCTTGTGACTGTAATAGATCCATTAGAGGCATAGACTAATCTGATGTTCTATTCTATATGGAACACATGGTTTGTGCCTGTTTAACGTAGACTGATCCAATCATCGTTAATACCTGGGAGGCTGCAAAGACATTAGAAATCTGATAGGCAGTTCTACTGTGTGTGTGTTTGTGTGTGTGCGTGTGTGTGTGCGTGTGTGTGTGCGTGTGTGTGCGTGTGTGTGTGTGTGTGTGTGTGTGTGTGTGCGTGCGTGCGTGTGTGTTATCAGTGTTGCGTGTTTGCCTGCCTGCATGGTTTGCAAGTGCAGTAAGGAAAAACAATTTCCATGGCTGGGCCAATTTACTGTGTTTTATTTTTTTCCACTGTTGTTGGGGATGAATACTGTAAGCTTGTGAAGCCTGAGTTGACAAGCTCTAAGCCTGAGTTGAGAAAAGGAGAAGGGACTCTACCACATGTGGCTGTAGAGAGGAAAGGAGATGTGGAGGGCTGTATCTGCTCTGTAGTCTGCTCACTCAAACAGGAAGACGAAATATGGCTCAAAGGAAGACGATATATGGCTCACAAGAAGATGATATATGGCTCACAAGAAGACGATATATGGCTCACAAGAAGACGATATATGGCTCACAAGAAGACGATATATGGCTCACAAGAAGACTATATATGGCTCAAAGGAAGATGATATATGGCTCACAAGAAGACGATATATGGCTCAAAGGAAGACGATACTGGCTCACAAGAAGACGATATATGTGTCAAAGGAAGACAATATATGGCTCACAAGAAGACGGTATATGGCTCACAAGAAGACGATATATGGCTCAAAGGAAGACGATAATGGCTCACAAGAAGACGATACTGGCTCACAAGAAGACGATATATGTGTCAAAGGAAGACAATATATGGCTCACAAGAAGACGATATATGTGTCAAAGGAAGACAATATATGGCTCACAAGAAGACGGTATATGGCTCACAAGAAGACGATATATGGCTCACAAGAAGACGATATATGGCTCACAAGAAGATGATACTGGCTCACAGGAGAGAGAAAGGAAGTGCCATAGAATACTGCCTTCCTCTCCTCCCTTCTCTTCTCCTCTCCCCATCCCTCCCCTCCCCTCTCCCCATTCCTCTCCTCTCTCCCCTCCTCTCCTCCCTCTCCCTTTCCCCATCCCTCTCTCCTCTCATTCTCCCCTCTCCTCTCCTCTCCCTCTACTTCTCCCCTCTCCTCTCCTCTCCTCTCCCTCTCCTTCTCCCCTCTCCTCTCCTCCCCTCTCCCCATTCCTCTCCCTCTCTCCCCTCCTCTCCTCTCCCTCTCCCTTTCCCCATCCCTCTCTCCTCTCCTTCTCCCCTCTCCTCTCCTCTCCCTCTGAATGATGGAAAGGGTGGAGGGGTGAAGGGGGGGGAGGGGTGAAGGGGGAGGGGTGAAGGATGGAAGGGGTGGAAGGGTGAAGGGGGAGGGGTGAAGGGTGGAAGGGGTGAATGGTGAAGGGGTGGAGGGGTGAAGGGGTTTCCATAAGTTTGATGCTTAATTCCAGCCATTATTATGAGCCGTCCTCCCCTCAGCAGCCTCCACTGTGTAACACCCATCATAGTAACATCTTAGTAACCATGTTTTGTTGAGCAGCAGTGTATCTGGAAATGGTGTGTATAACAAAAAACATTTTATCATCAAGATCAATATTTGTATTTAAATGGGATTGAATGGCTGAGGGATAGATGGGCAGATGAATTTCTCCTTTTCTCCCATCTTCCCACTCTAGTCTCTCTTCATTGTATTGAGGAACAATCAGCACCTATGGCCAGACCCCTGCTGGGTCCTTATTAAATCAGCTTCTATTCTCTGAGTCAGCTGTTTCTCTCAGATGTTTCTAGCCTCTCAAACACCTTATCTTATCCTCTTTTTCTCCTCTGTGTGTGTGTGTGTATTAGCCTACAGCTCTTTCTGTCTGTGTGTGTGTGTGTGTGTGTGTGTGTGTGTGTGTGTGTGTGTGTGTGTGTGTGTGTGTGTGTGTGTGTGAATATGTGTGTGTGAGTATGTGCATTCCAGCCTTGTGCAAAATACCTGTGTGTGTGTATTTACAGCCTCTCTGTCTTTCTGTGTGTGGTGTGTGTGTGTGTGTGTATTGGCCTACAGCCTCTCTGTCTTTCTGTGTGTGTGTGTGTGTGTGTGTGTGTGTGTGTGTGTGTGTGTGTATTGGCCTACAGCCTCTCTGTCTTTCTGTGTGTGTGTGTGTGTGTGTGTGTGTGTGTGTGTGTGTGTGTGTGTATTGGCCTACAGCCTCTCTGTCTTTCTGTGTGTGTGTGTGTGTGTGTGTGTGTGTGTGTGTGTGTGTGTGTGTGTGTGTGTGTGTGTGTGTGTGTGTGTGTGTGTGTGTGTGTGTGTGTGTGTGTGTGAATATGTGTGTGTGAGTATGTGCATTCCAGCCTTGTGCAAAATACCTGTGTGTGTGTGTGTGTGTATTGGCCTACAGCCTCTCTGTCTTTCTGCGTGTGTGTGTGTGCTCCTTGTGTGAATCTCCTTGAGGCTGCTTGGCCTTGAGACCGTGCTGGGTTAAGCGATGCCAGCGCCCAGTGATAAATCTGTGCTGTAACCAGCTGACCTGAAGCTGTTTCATTAAATGTCTGCCACTGGGACCCCCACCCCACACACACACACACACACACACACACACAGACACAGACATAGCACGGAACTCATCTGTTTGGAGTGGGAGGAAATAATAAATTGACCTACTAATCTTAACATGGATGCATCATTACGAACATGTGCACAGTCAGTACACACTAGAGGTCGACCGATTAATCGGTTGGTGTAACCGAAGTGAAATGGCTAGCTAGTTAGCGCGCGCTAATAGCGTTTCAAACGTCACTTGCTCTGAGCCTTCTAGTAGTTGTTCCCCTTGCTCTGCATGGGTAACGCTGCTTTGATGGTGGCTGTCGTTGTGTTGCTGGTTCGAGCTCAGGGAGGAGCGAGGAGAGGGACGGAAGCTATACTGTTACACTGGCAATACTAAAGTGCCTATAAGAACATCCAATAGTCAAAGGTTCATGAAATACAAATGGTGTAGAGGGAAATAATCCTATAATTCCTATAATAACTACAACCTAAAACTTCTTACCTGGGAATATTGAAGACTCATGCTTAAAGGAAGCACCATCTTTCATATGTTCTCATGTTCTGAGCAAGGAACTGAAATGTTAGCTTTCTTACATAGCACATATTGCACTTTTACTTTCTTCTCCAACACTTAGTTTTTGCATTATTTAAACCAAATTGAGCAACTTTCATTATTTACTTGAGGCTAAATTGATTTTATTGATGTATTATATTAAGTTAAAATAAGTGTTCATTCAGTATTGTTGTAATTGTCATTATTACAAATAAATAAATCGGTCGATTAATCGGTATCGGCTTTTTTGGTCCTCCAATAATCATATCGGTATTGAAATTATCGGTGGACCTCTAGTACACACACACACACACACACACACACACACACACACACACACATCCTCCTGCACTTCTGTTATTAACTCCTCTCTGATTCCGTTCTGTGATTATTGGGATACTAAATAGCTGTCTCTCCAGGGCTGTCTCTCCAGGGCTGTCTCTCCAGGGCTGTGTCTCCTTTCATTGGCTGCTGTTTGATGTCTCATTGTAAAATATTGGAGCTCAATTTTTGTTGCAAACTGATGTTCCCTGATCAAACTGTACCAAACCATGTATTTGATGTTCCCTGACCCAGTCCCATTCATTCCCACAGTCTGGGTTATTCCCTGTTTGATTCACTTACTAACCAAAAGGAAGAATAAAACAGACAGAAGAATGTATGGACAGAGAGAGAGAGAGAGAGAGAGAGAGAGAGAGAGAGAGAGAGAGACCAACAGAGAGGAGAGAGAGAGAGAGAGAGAGAGAGAGAGACCAACAGAGGGAGAGAGGTAATTACAAATTACTGTACGACAGACCACGTTTTCACCCTGCACACCCCAGTTGACAAACAAACAAACCAAAACAAAGGCAAAGTCTTCTCATGATTTGTTGATTTCAAAAAAGCTTTTAACTCAATTTGGCATGAGGGTCTGCTATACAAATTAATAGAAAGTGGTGTTGGGGGGAAAACATAGGACATTATAAAATGTATATCCACAAACAACAAGTGTGTGTGTAAAATTGGCAAAAACCACACATATTTCTTTCCACAGGGCCGTGGGGTGAGACAGGGATGCAGCTTAAGCCCCACCCTCTTCAACATATATATCACAGAATTGGGGCGGGCACTAGAACAGTCTGCAGCACCTGGCACCCTACTAGAATCTGAAGTCAAATGTCTCCTGTTTGCTGATGATCTGGTGCTTCGGTCACCAACCAAGGAGGGCCTACAGCAGCACCTAGATCTTCTTCACATGTGCTGTCAGACCTGGGCCCTGACAGTAAATCTCAGTAAGACAAAAATAATGGTGTTCCAAAAAAGGTCCAATTGCCAGGACCACAAATACAAATTCCATCTATATACCGTTGCCCTAGAGCACACAAAAAACTATACCTACCTCGTTCTAAACATCAGTGCCACAGGTAACTTCCACAAAGCTGTGAACGATCTGAGAAACAAGGCAAGAAGGGCCTTCGATTTCATCAAAAATAACATAAAATTCGACATACCAATTAGGATCTGGCTTAAAATACTTGAATCAGTAATAGAACCCATTGCCCTTTATGGTTGTGAGTTCACTCACCAACCAAGTATTCACAAAATGGAACAAACACCAAATATCCTCTGTGTACAATGTAAAACACCAAATAATACATGCAGAGTTGAATTAGGCCGATATCCGCTACCCAACTAACATGGAGGAATCAGCCATCTTCCTGTGTCCGGAACTGATTGAATCGGCCCGGAATCGGGTGTCGGACTCGGCCCAGAATCAAAATTAAAATTACTGCCCAGAATCGGTCCAATCGGGCCATTTCCATCTCCCGGGATTCAGCTGACTTTGACCGGCATATTACCAGAATCCCCCAGAAGCGGGCCAATTCAATTTTAAATAAATGTAAACAAAATGACCCAATTTAGTAATTTTAAATATTACAATTGTACATTTTATACATACAAATTATACCCATCCAATTGTTTTTTTTTATAATGTTATTTATTTATTTTTACCCCCTTTTCGTAATATCCAATTATCTTGTCCCATCGCTGCAACTCCCATACAGCCTCGGGAGAGGTGAAGGTCGAGAGCCGTGTGTCCTCCAAAACACAACCTCGCCAAGCCGCACTGCCTCCTGACGCATGCTTAACCCGGAAGCCAGCCGCAACAATGTGCATGCGCCTGGCCCACCACAGGAGTCGCCAGAGCGTGATGGGACAAGGACATCCCGGCAAGCCAAACCCTCCACTAACCCGGACGATGCTTGGCCAATTATGCGTGATCTCATGAGTCTCCCGGTCGCGGACAGCAAGAGTATCAAGCAAATTACTAAAAATACTACTTAAACAGGACTCTTAAAGAATGTCATTTAAATGTTCATTTTATTTTTTGATCTCAGAAACAATGACAATAAATAAATGTTATCTAAAGCAGCCCGTGTAATCATCTGTCAGAGAGTAGCCTCAATCAGCCCGAGCACACACAGCCCGAGTAATACATTTGGGCCAGATAACTCTCACCGGATAGCACAGATCCACTGTGCTAGCTGGGTAATTATCAAAATCCAGAAAAGAGCTACAACCACCTAAAAGGAAGTGATTCCCAAAACTTCCATAACAAAGCCATCACCTACAGAGAGATGAACCTGGAGAAGAGTCCCCTAAGCAAGCTGGTCCTGGGGCTCTGTTCACAAACACAAACACACCCCACAGAGCCCCAGGATAGCAACGCAATTTGACCCAACCAAATCATGAGAAAACATAAAGATAATTACTTGAAAAAATGTGAAAGAATTAACAAAAGAACAGAGCAAACTAGAATGCTATTTGGCCCTAAACAGAGAGTACAATGGCAGAATACCTGACCACTGTGACTGACCCTAAACAGAGAGTACACAGTGGCAGAATACCTGACCACTGTGACTGACCCTAAACAGAGAGTACACAGTGGAAGAATACCTGACCACTGTGACTGACCCTAAACAGAGAGTACACAATGGCAGAATACCTGACCACTGTGACTGACCCTAAACAGAGAGTACACAGTGGAAGAATACCTGACCACTGTGACTGACCCTAAACAGAGAGTACACAATGGCAGAATACCTGACCACTGTGACTGACCCTAAACAGAGAGTACACAGTGGAAGAATACCTGACCACTGTGACTGACCCTAAACAGAGAGTACACAGTGGAAGAATACCTGACCACTGTGACTGGCCCTAAACAGAGAGTACACAGTGGAAGAATACCTGACCACTGTGACTGGCCCTAAACAGAGAGTACACAGTGGAAGAATACCTGACCACTGTGACTGGCCCTAAACAGAGAGTACACAGTGGAAGAATACCTGACCACTGTGACTGACCCTAAACAGAGAGTACACAATGAGAATACCTGACCACTGTGACTGACCCTAAACAGAGAGTACACAGTGGAAGAATACCTGACCACTGTGACTGACCCTAAACAGAGAGTACACAGTGGAAGAATATGACCACTGTGACTGACCTAAACAGAGAGTACACAGTGGAAGTGACCACTGTGACCCTAAACAGAGAGTACACAGTGGAAGAATACCTGACCACTGTGACTGGCCCTAAACAGAGAGTACACAGTGGAAGAATACCTGACCACTGTGACTGACCCTAAACAGAGAGTACACAGTGGAAGAATACCTGACCACTGTGACTGACCCTAAATGAATGAAAGCTTTGACTGTACGGCGTAAACAGACCTGGTTTTCAAGAGAAGACGGGCTATGTGCCCACTGCCCACAAGAGGACTGAGATGCACTCAGTGAGCCCTATTGCTTAACCACTGTATAGAGACATGTTTACTGTTCATTTTTATTGTTTTTTTCACCTTTGTTTGTTATCTACTTCACTTGATTTGGCAATGTTAACACATGTTTCCCATGCCAATGAAGCCATTAAATTGAATTGCATTGAGACAGAGAGTGAGAGAGTAGAGGAGAGAAAGAGTGAGAGAGAGAGAGAGACAGAGAGAGTGAGAGACGGAGAGAGAGAGGAGAGAGAGAGAGAGAGGAGAGATGAGAGAGAGATGAGAGAAAGAGAGATAGAGGGAGAGAGTGAGAGAGAGAGAGAGAGAGAGAGAGAGAGAGAGAGAGAGAGAGAGAGAGAGAGAGAGAGAGAGAGAGAGAGAGCGAGAGAGAGAGAGAGAGAGAGAGAGAGAGAGAGAGAGAGAGAGAGAGCGAGAGAGAGAGAGAGAGAGAGAGAGAGAGAGAGAGCGAGAGAGAGAGAGAGAGAGAGAGAGAGAGAGAGCGAGAGAGAGAGAGAGAGAGAGAGAGAGAGAGAGAGAGAGAGAGAGAGAGAGAGAGAGAGAGAGAGAGCGAGAGAGAGAGAGAGAGAGAGAGAGAGAGAGAGAGAGAGAGAGAGAGAGAGAGAGAGAGAGAGAGAGAGCGAGAGAGAGAGAGAGAGGAGAGAGAGCGAGAGAGAGAGAGGAGAGATGAGAGAGAGATGAGAGAGAGATAGAGGGAGAGAGCGAGAGAGATAGAGGGAGAGAGCGAGAGAGATAGAGAGGGAGAGAGAGAGATAGAGAGAGAGAGAGAGAGAGAGAGAGAGAGAGAGAGAGAGAGAGAGAGAGAGAGAGCGAGAGAGAGAGAGAGAGAGAGAGAGAGAGAGAGAGAGAGAGAGAGAGATAGAGAGAGAGAGAGCGAGAGAGAGAGAGAGCAAGAGAGAGAGAGAGCTACTGTGATGGAAGCAGCAGGATGTTCTATGTGTTAATGTTCTACTTTATCAGAGACATCCTGGAGGAGAAAGAGGCCTGTTCGGCTCTTTTTATCTGAATTTATGTCCAACCTTGTGCGTGTGTCAGCGTGTGTGTGTCAGCGTGTGTGTGTGTCTGTGGTGATTCATTATGAATGTAAATGCACTACTCCCACTTCCTCTTTCTCCTTTGATCGTGGATGTTATCCTCCTTTTGCCAGCTACCATTATTTGATGTAGTGAGTGAGCTTTCCTCTCTCTCTCTCCTCTCTTTCTCTCTCTCTCTTCTCTCTCCTCTATCTCTCCTCTATCTCTCTCTCCTCTATCTCTCCTCTCTCTTCTCTCTCCTCTATCTCTCCTCTATCTCTCTCTCCTCTCTTTCTCTCTCTCTCTTCTCTCTCCTCTATCTCTCCTCTATCTCTCTCTCCTCTATCTCTCCTCTCTCTTCTCTCTCCTCTATCTCTCCTCTATCTCTCTCTCCTCTATCTCTCCTCTATCTCTCTCTCCTCTATCTCTCCTCTCTCTCTCTCTCCTCTATCTCTCCTCTCTCTCTCTTTCTCTATCTCTCTCTCTCTCTCTCTTTCTCTATCTCTCCTCTATCTCTCCTCTATCTCTCCTCTATCTCTCTCTCTCTATCTCTCCTCTCTCTCTCTTTCTCTATCTCTCCTCTATCTCTCCTCTATCTCTCCTCTATCTCTCTCTCCTCTATCTCTCCTCTATCTCTCTCTCCTCTATCTCTCCTCTATCTCTCTCTCCTCTATCTCTCCTCTCTCTTCTCTCTCCTCTATCTCTCCTCTCTCTCTCTTTCTCTATCTCTCCTCTCTCTCTCTCTCCTCTATCTCTCCTTCTCTATCTCTCCTCTATCTCTCCTTCTCTCTCTCTCTCCTCTATCTCTCCTCTATCTCTCCTCTATCTCTCTCTCCTCTATCTCTCCTCTCTCTCTCTTTCTCTATCTCTCCTCTATCTCTCTCTCCTCTATCTCTCCTCTATCTCTCCCTCTCTTCTCTCTCCTCTCTCTCTCTTTCTCTATCTCTCCTCTATCTCTCCTCTCTTCTCTCTCCTCTCTCTCTCTTTCTCTATCTCTCCTCTATCTCTCCTCTATCTCTCCTCTATCTCTCTCTCCTCTATCTCTCCTCTCTCTCTCTTTCTCTATCTCTCCTCTATCTCTCTCTCCTCTATCTCTCCTCTATCTCTCTCTCTCTCTCTCTCTCCTCTCTCTCTCTCTCTTCCTCTATCTCTCTCTCTCTCTCTCTCTCTCCTCTATCTCTCCTCTCTCTCCTCTCTCTCCTCTATCTCTCTCTTCTCTATCTCTCCTCTCTCTCTCTTTCTCTATCTCTCCTCTCTCTCTCTCCTCTATCTCTCCTCTTCTCTATCTCTCCTCTATCTCTCCTCTCTCTCTCTCTCCTCTATCTCTCCTCTCTCTCTCTTTCTCTATCTCTCCTCTCTCTCCTCTATCTCTCCTCTCTCTCTCTCTCTCTATCTCTCCTCTATCTCTCCTCTTTCTCTATCTCTCCTCTATCTCTCTCTCCTCTATCTCTCTCTCTCTCTCTCTCCTCTATCTCTCTCTTCTCTTTCTCTATCTCTCCTCTCTCTCTCTTTCTCTATCTCTCTTTCTCTATCTCTCCTCTATCTCTCTCTCTCTCTCCTTCTCTCTCTCTCCTCTATCTCTCCTCTATCTCTCCTCTATCTCTCCTCTCTCTCTCCTTCTCTCTCTCTCTCTCTGTGTTTAACAAGTTCAAATTTGGAATAAATGTCGTCATTTCTGTGAATAATGAACCTCTTGGTGAGGAATATATATCACAGTGAAGGAGAAAGTAGATCTCTGTTTCTACCTCCCCTGTTGTTCAGTGACCACATACACGCTCCTCTTTGGGTAGCCATGTGTTTTTATGTCTGCCGGTTTCTGTTGCCAATTGTTGGTCACTGAGCCTGTACTTGGTAAGTATCTGTCTCTGCTTCATATCTCTGACAGAGTAGAGATAATCAGCCAATTCATATTCTCTGTTTAGGGCCAAATAGCAATTTAGTCGGCTTTGGGATTTTGTTTCGTTTTTCCAATGTTGTAAATATGAGTCCTTTGATAGGTTCATGATTTTGTTTATTGATATTCTTTCTTTTGAAGCTGGTGTCAGCTTGGTTGGTTGGGTCCAACACCAGCTGACTGAGAGGGCTCGTTTCTGGGCTCAGCTTGGTTGGTTGGGTCCAACCCCAGCTGACTGAGAGGGCTCGTTTCTGGGCTCAGCTTGGTTGGTTGGGTCCAACACCAGCTGACTGAGAGGGCTCGTTTCTGGGCTCAGCTTGGTTGGTTGGGTCCAACACCAGCTGACTGAGAGGGCTCGTTTCTGGGCTCAGCTTGGTTGGTGAGGTCCAACACCAGCTGACTTAGAGGGCTCGATTCTGGGCTCAGCTTGGTTGGTTGGGTCCAACCCCAGCTGACTGAGAGGGCTCGTTTCTGGGCTCAGCTTGGTTGGTTGGGTCCAACACCAGCTGACTGAGAGGGCTCGTTTCTGGGCTCAGCTTGGTTGGTTGGGTCCAACACCAGCTGACTGAGAGGGCTCGTTTCTGGGCTCAGCTTGGTTGGTTGGGTCCAACACCAGCTGACTGAGAGGGCTCGTTTCTGGGCTCAGCTTGGTTGGTTGGGTCCAACACCAGCTGACTGAGAGGGCTCGTTTCTGGGCTCAGCTTGGTTGGTGAGGTCCAACACCAGCTGACTTAGAGGGCTCGATTCTGGGCTCAGCTTGGTTGGTTGGGTCCAACCCCAGCTGACTGAGAGGGCTCGTTTCTGGGCTCAGCTTGGTTGGTTGGGTCCAACACCAGCTGACTGAGAGGGCTCGTTTCTGGGCTCAGCTTGGTTGGTTGGGTCCAACACCAGCTGACTGAGAGGGCTCGATTCGGGGCTCAGCTTGGTTGGTGAGGTCCAACACCAGCTGACTGAGAGGGCTCGTTTCTGGGCTCAGCTTGGTTGGTTGGGTGCAACCCCAGCTGACTGAGAGGGCTCGATTCTGGGCTCAGCTTGGTTGGTTGGGTCCAACCCCAGCTGACTGAGAGGGCTCGATTCTGGGCTCAGCTTGGTTGGTTGGGTCCAACACCAGCTGACTGAGAGGGCTCGTTTCTGGGCTCAGCTTGGTTGGTTGGGTCCAACACCAGCTGACTGAGAGGGCTCGATTCTGGGCTCAGCTTGGTTGGTTGGGTCCAACCCCAGCTGACTGAGAGGGCTCGTTTCTGGGCTCAGCTTGGTTGGTTGGGTCCAACACCAGCTGACTGAGAGGGCTCGTTTCTGGGCTCAGCTTGGTTGGTTGGGTCCAACACCAGCTGACTGAGAGGGCTCGATTCGGGGCTCAGCTTGGTTGGTGAGGTCCAACACCAGCTGACTGAGAGGGCTCGTTTCTGGGCTCAGCTTGGTTGGTTGGGTGCAACCCCAGCTGACTGAGAGGGCTCGATTCTGGGCTCAGCTTGGTTGGTTGGGTCCAACACCAGCTGACTGAGAGGGCTCGTTTCTGGGCTCAGCTTGGTTGGTGAGGTCCAACACCAGCTGACTGAGAGGGCTCGATTCTGGGCTCAGCACTTGGGTTTGAAGTGCTTTAAATTGCAGACTTGAATTTAGATGTAGCCAACATTTTTATGATCTTGTCTGTATTTTAATTTCCCCTGAAAAACGTCCCAATTCTGCCCTACATGCATTAGTTGCTTATTGCATATTCCAAAAAGCAGTATCGAAAGCAAATTTGAGAAAACCAAAGAAATGCAACATCAGAAACAAAAAACAAAATGTTTCAGAAAAATGTTTCTCTCTCTCTCTATTTTCCTCTATCTCTCTCTCTCCTCTCTCTATCTTTCTCTCTCTCTCCTCTCTCTTTCTCTATCTCTCTATCCTCTCTTTCTGTCTTTCTCCCTCTTTCTCCTCTCTCTTTCTCTATCTCTCCCTCTCTCCCCTCTCTTTCTCTCTCTCCCTCTCTCCCCTCTCTTTCTCTCTCTCCTTCTCTCCCCTCTTTCTCTATCTCTCCTTTTCTCCCCTCTCTCTCCTCTCTGTCTCTCTCTATCTCTCCCTCTCTCCCCTCTCTTTCTCTATCTCTCCCTCTCTCTCCCTCTCTTTTCTCTCTCCCTCTCTCTCCCCTCTCTTTCTCTCTCTCCATTTCTCCCTCTCTTTCTCTCTCTCCCTCTCTCCCCTCTCTTTCTCTATCTCTCCCTCTCTCCCCTCTCTTTCTCTATCTCTCCTTTCTCTATCTCTCCTTTCTCAATCTCTCCCTCTCTCCCTCTCTTTCTCTATCTCTCCTTTTCTCCCCTCTCTCTCCTCTCTGTCTCTCTCTATCTCTCCCTCTCTCCCCTCTCTTTCTCTCTCTCCCTCTCTCCCCTCTCTTTCTCTCTCTCCATCTCTCCCCTCTCTTTCTCTCTCTCCCTTTCTCCCTCTCTTTCTCTCCCTCTCTCCCTCTCTTTCTCTCTCTCCCTCTCTCCCCTCTCTTTCTCTATCTCTCCTTTCTCTATCTCTCCCTCTCTCCCCTCTCTTTCTCTATCTCTCCTTTCTCTATCTCTCCTTTCTCTATCTCTCCCTCTCTCCCCTCTCTTTCTCTATCTCTCCTTTTCTCCCCTCTCTCTCCTCTCTGTCTCTCTCTATCTCTCCCTCTCTCCCCTCTCTTTCTCTATTTCTCCTTTCTCTATCTCTATCTCTCCTTCTCTCCCCTCTCTATCTCTCTGCTCTGACTGTTTAGAAAGGAGAACAATAAAATGGACTTGGAGACGGGTTCCACTAGACAAGGTGCTCACGCTGTGCAATCAGCGAGCAGCTGCCACTGACTATGTAGCTGGATCGAGCTTGAGCCAATCAGGGCAAAAGGTTTTTATGAGGGTGATGTCCTTAGCTGAACATGGCTGGCGGCGTAAAGAATATTAAGCACTGTGTCATCTGTAAAAATGAAAGTGAACTGGTGGTTCCACTGTAATGCATTTTTTTGGACGTGTGTAATGCTGTTAGTGGATAGAAAAAACACTCAAGAAGATACACACACACACAGAGCAGTGATGTCATGCGCGTAATGCCTGAAGCTGGTTCAGTAAAGACAATACACACCAGCCATAGAACACGGACATCATCTTGTTTATGTTTACTCATCTATGACAGAACCTGAGAGGAAGGGTTTCCTACCCATAAATGCATTGAATCACACAAACAAAAACTAAATCAAAGTGTGTCAGAAGCTTTATGTTTAGAGAAGGTTCGACTTCAGACCAGTATTTTGAGGTGTGAAAAAAAGGTCTGTTGATTTTGCTGTGAAGATCTGTTAAGAGTGGTTAAAGTTTTTTTCGATTGCTAAACGACAGTGGGCACAACTGGAGTCACATGTGCAAAACTCTAACTACAGTCTGCACTACCAACAGTCACCTGAGCTAAACAGTTCACATCACCTGCAAAACTCATTCCAAGCAACACAACTCTTAACACATGGCTCAAAACACGTTCAGTGCAGCCAAACACTATGCACAACCCTCACTGAGATAACACACACTGTCACTCAGAACACACTGAGAGTAAAAACACTAGCATCAAACACCAAAACAGAAAATACAAACTTTTCATCTTTACAGTTTGAACAATTTCAGTGACTTCATACAAAGTAATATTTTCTTCAAAGAAAAGAGTGACATTATTTCACATGATTTATTACAATTTTAAAACATAACAATTCTTTAAGGTAAATGAAAATTAGCAGTTTGCTTCAATAGTCTGTAGTAATTTACAGAATTACAGTAATGAGAAAAAAAAGGTAGAAACTAAAAGTACATATTGTAATTCGAACAAATAATTGAGGGGCTAATCCTGCCTCTCTCTAGCATCAGGCCACAGGTTTTCTTCAACATCACATCTAATGTTTTCTCTTGCCATGCACCTGGGGAAGAACCTTCTGGAGTGCCTTATCCATCCCTGGCAGTCCTCTGGACTCGTGTCCTCACATCCGGCACGCATGGCTTCCAAAAGAGACATTTGGTCATGTGGGTGGTGACCAAACACTTTCCACCTCCAGGCAGAGAAAAACTCCTCTATTGGGTTTAGGAAGGGTGAATATGCAGGCAGGTACAAAACCATAAATCTGTGATGTGCTGCAAACCAATCTGTGACAGCTGCAGAGTGGTGAAAAGCAATGTTATCGCAAACTATGACAAAAACTTGGGGGTTTCTTACTGGCTCCCCTGTTCTGCTGACACTAGCTGAGCATAGAGCTGTTCTAGGAAAGCTATAAGCCTTTCTGTGTTGTATGGGCCAATGAGTGGTGTGTTGAGAAGCAAACCATCATTGGCCATTGCAGCACACATGGTGATATTTCCCCCCCTTTGGCCTGGAACCTCCACAGTGGCCCTTTGACCTATAACATTCCTTCCTCTGCGCCGTGTTTTGGCAAGGTTAAATCCAGCTTCATCGATAAATACAAATGAATGTGGTCTTTCCAGTGCTTCCACCTCCATTACTCTCTGAAAAACAGTAAGTGCACAGTTTTACTGTAGAAATGCTAGTATTTTTTTTAACTGTAAATATTTTGTATAGCTGTGTACGTAACCTCAGACGTCTTACCTGGACATATTGGTATCTTTGCTCTTTTACCCGTTCACTGTTTCTCTCGAACGGTACAGTGTATAACTGTTTCATTGTAACTTGGTGTTTCTTTAGGACTCAAGCAATAGTTGTTGTGCTGACAGAATTAACATTTTCAAATATATCATTATCAGCCAGCACTCTATCTTGAATCTCCCGCAGTTTTATTGCATTGTTGACAACAACCATGTCAACAATAGCATTTTCCTGCACATCTGAAAATATTTTTCCTCTTCCCCCTGTTGGGGGCAGCCTTTGCGTCCTGTTGTAAAAATATATTTTACAGTCAAACTT